>NW_027361754.1:32522500-32742500 GCF_039654945.1 Dendrobates tinctorius | reverse complement strand
AAAACGTTACTACTTCCCTTCCGAGCCCTGATGTGTGTCCATACAGTAGTTTTCTCCCACATATGGGGTGTCAGCATACTCAGGACAAATTGGACAACAAATTTTGGGGTCTAATTTCTCCTGTTACCCTTGGGAAAATAAAAAAAATGGTGACTAAAAGATCATGCTTGTGGAAAAAATACGAATTTTTTATTTTCACGCCCGGGCGTTATAAACTTCTGTGAAGCACTGGGGGATTCAAAGTGCTCACCACACATCTAGATAAGTTCCTTGGGGGGGTCTAGTTTACAAAATGGTGTCATTTGTGGGGGGTTTCCACTGTTTTGGTACATCAGGGGTTTTCCAATTGCGACATGGTGTCCGATCTCAATTCCAGCCAAAAACGTCAAATGGCGCTGCTTCCCTTCCGAGCTCTGCCATGCACCCAAATAGTGGTTTACCCCCACATGTGGGGTATCAGCGTACTCAGGACAAATTGCACAATAACTTTTAGGGTGCTGTTACCCTTGGAAAAATAAGAATTGAGGGTGAAAAGATCATTTTTGTGGAAAAAATATGATTTTTTAATTGTACGGCTTTATGTTATAAACTTCTGTGAAGCCCTTGGGGGTTCAAAGTTCTCACCACACATATAGATAAGTTCCTTAGGGGGTCTAGTTTACAAAATGGTGTCATTTGTAGGGGGTTTCCACTGTTTAGGTACATCAGGGGTTTTCCAATCGCGACATGGTGTCCGATCTCAATTCCAGCCAAAAGCGTCAAATGGCGCTGCTTCCCTTCCGAGCTCTGCCATGCGCCCAAATAGTGGTTTACCCCCACATGTGGGGTATCAGCGTACTCAGGACAAATTGCACAATAACTTTTAGGGTGCTGTTACCCTTGGAAAAATAAGAATTGAGGGTGAAAAGATCATTTGTGTGGAAAAAATATGATTTTTTAATTGTACGGCTTTATGTTATAAACTTCTGTGAAGCCCTTGGGGGTTCAAAGTTCTCACCACACATCTAGATAAGTTCCTTAGGGGGTCTAGTTTCCAAAATGGTGTCATTTGTGGGGGGTTTCCACTGTTTTGGTACATCAGGGGTTTTCCAATCGCGACATGATGTCCGATCTCAATTCCAGCCAAAAACGTCAAATGGCGCTGCTTCCCTTCCGAGCTCTGCCATGCGCCCAAATAGTGGTTTACCCCCACATGTGGGGTATCAGCATACTCAGGACAAATTGCACAATAACTTTTAGGGTCCTGTTACCCTTGGGAAAATAAAAATTGGGGTGAAAAGATCATTTTTGTAGAAAAAATATGATTTTTTATTTGTACCGCTGTACGTTATAAACTTCTGTAAAGCCCTTGTGGGTTCAAAGTTCTCACCACATATCTAGATAAGTTCCTTGGGGGGTCTAGTTTCCAAAATGGGGTCACTTGTAGGGGGTTTCCACTGTTTAGGTACATCAGGGACTCTCCAAACGTGACATGGCGTCCGATCTGAATTCCAGCCAATTTTGCATTGAAAAAGTCAAACGGCGCTCCTTCCATTCTGAGCTCTGCCATGCGCCGAAACAGTCATTCCCCCCCACAAATCAGGTATCAGCGTACTCAGGACAAATTGCACAATAACGTCCAATTTCTCCTGTTACCCTTGGTAAAATAAAAAAAATTGAACCTGAAGTATTTTTTTTGTGAAAAAAAGTTAGATGTTCATTTTTTTTTAAATATACAAAAAAATTCCTGTGACGCACCTAAAGGGTTAATAAACTTCTTGAATGTGGTTTTCAGCACCTTAAGGGGTGCAGTTTTTAGAATGGTGTCACTTTTGGGTATTTTCTATCCTATAGACCCCTCAAAGTGGCTTCAAATGTGATGTGGTCCTAAAAATAAAATGGTGTTGTAAAAATGAGAAATCGCTGGTCAACTTTTAACCCTTATAACTTCCTAACAAAAAAAAATTTTGGTTCCAAAATTGTGCTGATGTAAAGTAAACATGTGGGAAATGTTAGTTATCAAGTTTTTTGTGTGCCGTATCTCTGTGATTTAAGGGCATAAAAATTCAAAGTTGGAAAATTGCAAAATTTTCAAAATTTTTGCCAAATTTCCGTTTTTTTCACAAATAAACGCAAGTTATTTGAATGAAATTTTACCACTAACATGAAGTACAATATGTCACGAGAAAACAATGTCAGAATTACCGGGATCCATGGAAGCGTTCCAGAGTTATGACCTCATAAAGGTACAGTGGTCAGAATTGTAAAAATTGGCTCGGTCATGAACGTGCAAACCACCCTTGGGGGTGAAGGGGTTAAATATACCGTAACTGAGCAAAAACCAAAGTCATGTGTAGGACTTACGCTTAGAAAGATGTAATGACCCACATTAACTAATATTGAATAATTGTTTAACAGTGTAAACTTAGTCCAACAGGTCTGAAGATACGACAAATTTGTGACAATGGTGCACAGATTTGACCTCATTTAGTCAACCAGGCTAAAAGTAAACTGTTACCTATTGCAACCAATCAGAGCTCAGCTTTCATTTCTTTAACTGCTAAGTTAAAATGAAAGCTGCTCTGTGATTGGTTGCTATGAGAAACACAGCCATTTTTCTTAGACATTTGATTGTCTCTTTTGCTAACTTTTAATTATCTTTCTTTGAGTGTTAATTTTTGCCAATACTAATAATAAATATGACACATTTTTTACTCCATATCCCCATTTATAGATGCTTGACACATGTATATGCCTCCCTTTTCTATCAATAATGAGTTGTTTTGAATTAATTTGCACCAACAAATAAAAAGTTCAACTAACGTCAGATTTCTGATGCAACCACAATAATAAATGTTGGCCAATGCAATTCATAAATGGAGGAAAAAAGCATAGAAAAGATGACTCACACTTCCTACATTTTAACAATATGCATGTTTTTAGGTGACCAAATACTTTTTTTCCACCATAATTTGAAAAATAAATCTTGCTAAATCAGACAAGGTGATTTTCTGGATTTGTTTTCTCATTTTGACTCTCATAGTTGTGGTCTACCTATGATGTCAATTACAGGCCTCTCTCATCTTTTTAAGTGTGAGAATTTGCACAGTTGGTGGCTGACTAAATACTTTTTTCCCCAGTGTAACTCTATTATATAGCAAAAAGAGGTACTGCATCTCATCCAGAGGTTTGGTATCCCACTCTCAGGTAAGGAGGGGGCACAACCCAAGACTCTAACACTCGCACCCAACACACACCAGTTCTGTCAGGGCATCTGGGTGTACCCTTGGGGAGGATGGCCTCCTTCCAGGCTGGCTAGGAAAGGGTGTTGGGCAGTGAGTGGGGAAGGTAGGAAAAATGGGAGGAGCTTAGAAGGTGAGAGTGAATGAGCAGTGACAGTGGGAGGAGTTAGTGCTGAGGTAAGAAGATTGTTCTGGAAAGATTCAGTCAGTCAGTCAGAGGGGAGTGAGAGAAGGAGTGAAGGCTGACAGAGTCTGAGGAGAGTTGATGAGGAGACAGAGAAGGACTGCGGTAGGAAGAGCTACAGAGTTATGAGGGGAGCCTGAAGGAAGCTCCTGGGAGGACAGAAGGGGTCCTTGGGGCACAGGAAGTCCAGAAGTCACCCATGGGGCTCGTATCCAGAAGTGGAGGGACCAGGTCGCAGTGGGGGAATCGGCCCCTAAGACTAGTGGAGAACTACAAGACTCAGCTAGAAAGCCGGAGGCTGAGATAACTGTATGTACCTCAGTTGCAACCACATCCATTCACCCAAAAGGCAGAATTTTAGGAGCAAGGGGACTCAGAGAATGTCACCCGACAAGGTCCACGGCTGCTGGCTTGGGGACTGTTTGTGAAGGTGCTGGGTAGAAGAAGCGGAAACCAGAACAGTGAGATAGCCAGGAGAGAAATACACAGAAGGGAGTCCTGGAAAGGTGTATCCCAATCTACCTGAGAGCTTGCTGGATCCCTCACCTGGAAGACATGGCACCAAGCGGGCACCTGTGTACACAAGAACTGTGAGTAAAACTCTGGAAACCGCACCCAGCTGTGTCATCTGGGTCATTTTATGTCTCACCTGCCCTGCCCCGCATTCACCACAACAGCCACCATCTTTACTTATAACATCCTAACTGCCCTGGGACACAGCTCTGCCTGTGGAGAGCTTATCCATCTTTGCCGCCCTAACAACATCCCAGAGGATCTGCATTGCAGTGTTGGCTACCCTTGCCGAATACCACGGGTGGCGTCATGACTAAATCCCCTACAAATTACCCCATCATCATCATTTTTTATCTACCCCATCATCATTTATTAATTTTATTGGACTCCCAGCGCCATGGACCAGGTCACTGCTGCTGTGACATTCCCCTTTAAGAACCGCCCGGCCCGGTACTGAGTACCTAAGGTCCTGTGGGGCGCTCCAAAAGCGCAAAGAAAAACAGATTAAAATGTACATATTGAACTAGAATTTGTTTCATAGGCCGTGAACTAGCACTGGGATACAACCCATATGACTGGCATGATTACTTATCGAGCCATGTAAGTATAGTAGATATCTGAAATGGGTATAAACAGACACTACCTCAAAGTGATACCAAATGCTATTAAATAATGAAGAGTGGTGCCGTACACACATACAGATGATAATACATAAATAATGCAGAATATAAAAGAAGATGCAGTAGCAATGTGCAATAAAGTGCCATGTGCATAGTCACATGGGTGAATGTGTTAAAAAAGGCATCATGTGAGAATAAGGATTCTACAGATATCGCCATAGGAGCTGGCTTCCTCAGGAGTTACCTCTGAATGAGGACTCCACACATAGTGCCACAGGAGGTGGCTTCCTCAGGAGTTACCTCGGAATGAGTACTCCACACATAATGCCACAGGAGGAGGCTTCCTCATGGTTCCCTAAGAATGAAGACCCAACACCTATAACCACAGTAAGTGGTTTCCTCAGGTTAAAACTGTGAATGAGGAACTTGTGATTATTGCCACAGAATGTGGTTTCATAAGGGGTTTCCTAGAACTGAGGACCTCACATACAGTTGTGGCCAAAAGTATTGACACTCCTGCAATTCTGTCAGATAATACTCAGTTTCTTCCTGAAAATGATTGCAATCACAAATTCTTTGGTATTATTATCTTCATTTAATTTGTCTTAAATGAAAAAACACAAAAGAGAATGAAGCAAAAAGCAAAACATTGATCATTTCACACAAAACTCCAAAAATGGGCCAGACAAAAGTATTGGCACCCTCAGCCTAATACTTGGTTGCACAACCTTTAGCCAAAATAACTGCGACCAACCGCTTCCGGTAACCATCAATGAGTTTCTTACAATGCTCTGCTGGAATTTTAGACCATTCTTCTTTGGCAAACTGCTCCAGGTCCCTGATATTTGAAGGGCGCCTTCTCCAAACTGCCATTTTTAGATCTCTCCACAGGTGTTCTATGGGATTCAGGTCTGGACTCATTGCTGGCCACCTTAGAAGTCTCCAGTGCTTTCTCTCAAACCATTTTCTAGTGCTTTTTGAAGTGTGTTTTGGGTCATTGTCCTGCTGGAAGACCCATGACCTCTGAGGGAGACCCAGCTTTCTCACACTGGGCCCTACATTATGCTGCAAAATTTGTTGGTAGTCTTCAGACTTCATAATGCCATGCACATGGTCAAGCAGTCCAGTGCCAGAGGCAGCAAAGTAACCCCATAACATCAGGGAACCTCTGCCATGTTTGACTGTAGGGACTGTGTTTTTTCTTTGAATGCCTCTTTTTTCTCCTGTAAACTCTAAGTTGATGCCTTTGCCCAAAAAGCTCTACTTTTGACTCATCTGACCAGAGAACATTCTTCCAAAACGTTTTAGACTTTTTCAGGTAAGTTTTGGCATCTCCAGCCTGGCTTTTTTATGTCTCGGGGTAAGAAGTGGGGTGTTCCTGGGTCTCCTACCATACAGTCCCTTTTCATTCAAATGTCGATGGATAGTACGGGTTGACAGTGTTGTACCCTCGGACTGCAGGGCAGCTTGAACTTGTTTGGATGTTAGTCGAGGTTCTTTATCCAACATCTGCACAATTTTGCGTTGAAATCTCTTGTCAATTTTTCTTTTCCGTCCACATCTAGGGAGGTTAGCCACAGTGCCATGGGCTTTAAACTTCTTGATGACACTGTGCCCGGTAGACACAGGAACATTCAAGTCTTTGGAGATGGACTTGTAGCCTTGAGATTGCTCATGCTTCCTCACAATTTGGTTTCTCAAGTCCTCAGACAGTTCTTTGGTCTTCTTTCTTTTCTCCATGCTCAATGTGGTACACACAAGGACACAGTACAGAGGTTGAGTCAACTTTAATCCATGTCAACTGGCTGCAAGTGTGATTTAGTTATTGCCAACACCTGTTAGGTGCCACAGGTAAGTTACAGGTGCTGTTAATTACACAAATTAGAGAAGCATCACATGATTTTTCGAACAGTGCCAATACTTTTGTCCACCCTCTTTTTTATGTTTGGTGTGGAATTATATCCAGTTTGGCTTTAGGACAATTCTTTTTGTGTTTTATCATTTAAGACAAATTAAATGAAGATAATAATACCAAAGAATTTGTGTTTGCAATCATTTTCAGGAAGAAACTGAGTATTATCTGACAGAATTGCAGGGGTGTCAATACTTTTGGCCACAACTGTACCTAGATATTGCCAAACAAGGTAGCTTCTTCAAGAGATCCATGGGAATGAGGTGCACCCGCGTATTACCACCTGAGGTGTTCTACTCAAGGGTTTCCTGGGAATAACGACCCCATACTGTACTGTAAGTGTTAATACAGAAGGTGGGTTCCTCAGGGAATTCCTGGGAATGAGGAGTCCCTTAGTATTGCAGTTGGACTTGGTCTCATCCATGTTTTCTCTTGGAATGAGGACCTCATCTGCATTGTCATAGGAGATGGCTTCCTTAGCTGTAAGGTTGAATGGCTATACTAGTGTTTTCTATACGGTATTGATGTAAAATGTCAATTGAGTAACTTACGTGATCATCATGATGATGTACAAAGATAGATTCAGTAATAATCAGAAAAACCAAAGTACATGTGTGCTGGACGCCTAAAGATGACACGGCATGTTTTCCCTCACATGTGACAGCTCTATCCCACAATTGGCAGCAAAATTATTAAACATACATTGATCTATTAAAAAATGGCAGCAATTACTAAGCACATGCACCATACCATACTATACCAAAAATGGCAGCAATCGCTAAGAAAATATTGTTCTGCTCTAAAATGGGTGAGATTACCAAGCATGTATTTTTCTATTCCAAATAGACGACTATCAGTAGGCAAAAATTATATTCTTCAAAAATAGTAGACATGAATTGCGCTACTTCAAAATGGCCACAAACCTGCAGCACGTTATCAGCAAATACTGTTGTGCATGGGACGTACTTGGATATTCCAACATGACAACTGTAACGTCCGTCTGCAAGTCTGGGCTGCAGTAAGACAGCACCCCGGTCAACCCCGATACCCTTTACCCCTATACAGGGATCTGGATTTACAGCAGCGTAGTCGGGAATCCGAGTCTAAACCAGGCGGACAGCAGAAGTACAAAAACGGCAGGCAATAGCAGAGTCAAATTCAGGCCAAGGTCAGAGTCATAAACCAGGAGGACGGCAGAGGTACAGAATCGTTAGACAGTAGCAGAGTCAGAATATCCAGGCCAAGGTCACAAACCAGGAGAATAGCAGAAGTACAGAATCGTCAGGCAATGGAGGGGTCAAAAATCCAGGCTGAGGTCAGAGTCAAACAATAGTCAATCACACAGTAGCACATAGGGGAACCAAGAATATATCCGGCGGCCTGCAAGACCAGACCCAAAGTATTTGAGGGATCAGATCATCCCTCACAGGCTCCCGGACTGCTGATGTCATCCGGACCGCCCCCAGGACCAGATCGGATGGTGATGCACCAGCCCCTTCATGACTGACCGAGGAGCGGAGACTGCGTCCAGCGGATGCCTGCGCAAGAGCCTCATCTCTATTGTCGCCATTACTCGGGGGTGAAGCACAGCGCCTCCCAGTGACTGAGGCAGGAACAGCAGGCCGTGAGTCAGCCGGTGATGGGACAGTCCGGCGCCTGCTAGTAGCCGAGGCCGGGATAGCAGACCCTGAGTCAGACCGTGATGTGACAGTCCGGCGCCTCCTAGTGGCCAAGGCCGATACAGCAGGTCCTGAGTCTGACAGCGACGTGACAGTACCCCCCCTCTAGGAGGGGCCTCCGGACCCTCAAAACCTGGTTTATCAGGGTGAAGGAGATGAAATCTCCTAATTAGTGATTTGGCATGGATGTCCCTCGCAGGGATCCAGGACCTCTCCTCCGGGCCGTAGCCCTTCCAGTGTACAAGATACTGTACGGACCCTCTTACGAGGCGGGAGTCAAGGACACCCTGGACTTCATACTCCAAGGACCCTCCGACCGAAACAGGAGGAGGGGATTGGACAGGGTGAATTGGGGAGCGATACAGCTTGAGGAGAGACTTGTGGAAGACGTTGTGCAATTTGAAAGACTGAGGGAGTTTTAAACGGAAGGCCACCGGGTTAATCACCTCTATAATCTCGTATGGACCAATAAATCTGGGGCCCAGCTTGGCAGATGGTATTTTAAGCTTGATGTTTTTGGTGGAGAGCCAAACCTTGTCTCCAACTCCCAGGTGCGGTCCTTTGGATCGCCGTCTGTTCGCTGCCGAGGCCTGTCTAACCTGGGCCCCTTTCAAGTTCGAGTTTACCTCAGACCAAATTGTTTTTAAACTATGTATATTTTTCTCTACCCCAGGGAGTTCTGACATTCTGGCCGAGAATGAACCACAGCGCGGATGCAGCCCGTGGTTGCAGACAAAGGGGGTAGACTTAATGGAGTCCTGATACTGATTATTTAGGGCAAACTCGGCTAGTGGCAGATGTTCCACCCAATCGGACTGGTGTTCTGAGACATAGCAGTGAAGGTATTGCTCCAGAGCCTGGTTGATACGCTCGGTTTGACCATTGGTTTCGGGGTGGTAAGCCGAGGAAAAAGACAGCTCAATACCAATGCGTTTACAGAACGCCCTCCAGAACTTTGACACAAATTGGGTACCCCTGTCGGACACAATATTGACCAGGGCACCGTGTAAACGTACCACATGTACAATAAACAGTTTACTCAGCGTTTCGGAGTTAGGTAGCCCTGACAGGGGGACAAAATGACATTGTTTGCTGAACCTGTCCACTACCACCCAGATACACGTTTTCCCATCTGAGGACGGCAGGTCCGTAATGAAGTCCATGGAGATGTGGGTCCATGGAGTCTCGGGGGTGGACAAGGACTGGAGCCAGCCGGCAGGGCAATTATGGGAGGACTTGGCGCAGGCACAGACTTCACATGCTAAAACATATTCTTTGCAGTCCTTAACCACCATCGGCCACCAAAAATTCCTAGTTATCAGTCTGGCGGTATTATTGAGACCAGGATGGCCTGCCAAGACAGAGTCATGTGATTCTCTAAGAACTTGTAGGCGAAACGCAGGTGGAATGAACAATTTGTTGGGGGGCGTAGTGTCAGGGGCTTGTTCTGGGGATTTGCGGATCTCCTCCAGAAGGTCCAAAGACACTGCGAACACAATGATCCCAGTGGCCAATATCGGAACTGGTTCACAGTCTTCAGCTTGTGAGCGGCAAAAACTGCGAGAGAGGGCATCGGCCCTCACATTTTTTGTACCAGGGCGGAAGGTGATTATAAAATTAAGCCTAGAGAAAAACAATGCCCACCTTGCTTGTCTAGGATTTAACCTTTTAGCTGACTCCAGGTATGTCAGGTTCTTATGATCAGTAATTACCGTGATCTTGTGTTTGGCGCCCTCGAGGAGGTGACGCCATTCCTCGAAGGCCCATTTGATTGCCAATAGTTCCCGATTATCTATATCATAGTTTTTCTCTGTGGAAGAGAATTTGCGGGAAAAAAAAACACATGGGCGAAGCTGAGTGAGGGATGTAGTGCCTTGTGATAGCACTGCTCCCACTCCGACTTCAGAGGCATCCACCTCCACAATAAACGGACGGTCCAGATCCGGCTGAACCAAAACCGGGTTGGCCACAAAGCACTCCTTTAACGTAGAAAATGCCTGTTGGTTTACTGCTAGGGATATACAATTTTCCTGACACTGTGGGCTCCAGCGTGCAACATCACCCAAATGCCAGTCGATGACAGGATTGTGCTGGCATAACCACGGCATTCCCAGAATAACTGCAGAGGATAAATTGTCCATCACAAAAAATGACACAAGCTCAGTATGTAATGCTCCCACATAGGAACTTTGGCAGTAACAAATTTAACCCCCTTCTGGATAACAGACGTGCCATTAATAGCCGTGGTTTTAATAGGGGTGTTAAGTTTTAGTAGTGGTACACCCAGATTCCTAGCAGTCAAAGAATCCATAAAATTTCCTTCAGACCCACTATCCTCATACGCGTTTAAACACAGCGTTTTCTGATGACATGAAACTGAGATAGGTAATAAAACTTTAGCCGCATCTGCGGGCAATACCTGAACCTCTCGACAACCATAGCCAGAGTAGTTGCCCAGAGGCCGACGTCCCTGGAGCATGGATCTCTGACGTGCAGCTCTCTCCCTGAGGACTCCAGACTGCAGCATGCTGGTGCAGGAAAATGAGAGTGATCTTCCAGGCTGTGCAATGCAACAGGTGTTCAGGCCAAAAATCAGCTCAGTCAGAAGAAGGAAAAAAAAATTCAGGGAGACTGCTTTTGTATATGTTGGATATATACACAAGAAGCAGTTAATAGTTGTGGCCGGATATAATGTAACGTCCGTCTGCAAGTCTGGGCTGCAGTAAGACAGCACCCCGAGCAACCCCAATACCCTTTACCCCTATACAGGGATCTGGATTTACAGCAGAGCCCAGGAGGTAGCTGTCTGAATATGAGCAGCGGCCAGAGCAAGACGGTCGCCAGAGAGGGGTTAAAAAACGAGACCAAAAGCGTAGTTGGGAATCCGAGTCTAAACCAGGCGGAAAGCAGAAGTACAAAAACGGTAGGCAATAGCAGAGTCAAATTCAGGCCAAGGTCAGAGTCATAAACCAGGAGGACAGCAGAGGTACAGAATCGTTAGACAGTAGCAGAGTCAGAATATCCAGGCCAAGGTCACAAACCAGGAGAATAGCAGAAGTACAGAATCGTCAGGCAATAGAGGGGTCAAAAATCCAGGCTGAGGTCAGAGTCAAACAATAGTCAATCACACAGTAGCACATAGGGGAACCAAGAATATATCCGGCGGCCTGCAAGACCAGACCCAAAGTATTTGAGGGATCAGGTCATCCCTCACAGGCTCCCGGACTGCTGATGTAATCCGGACCGCCCCCAGGACCAGATCGGATGGTGATACACCAGCCCCTTCATGACTGACCGAGGAGCGGAGCCTGCATCCAGCGGATGCCTGCGCAAGAGCCTCATCTGTATTGTCGCCATTACTCGGGGGTGAAGCACAGCGCCTCCCAGTGACCGAGGCAGGAACAGCAGGCCGTGAGTCAGCCGGTGATGGGACAGTCCGGCGCCTCCTAGTGGCTGAGGCCGGGATAGCAGACCCTGATTCAGACCGTGATGTGACAGTCCGGCGCCTCCTAGTGGCCAAGGCCAAGACAGCAGGTCCTGAGTCTGACGGTGACGTGACAACAACGATCCAAAACACAAGGCCAAGTCGACCTGTCATTGGCTACAGCAGAACAAAGTGAAGGTTCTGGAGTGGTCATCTCAGTCTCCTGACCTCAATGTCATTGAGCCACTCTGGGGAGATCTCAAGCGCGCAGTTCATGCTAGACAGCCCAGGAATTTACAGGAACTGGTGGCTTTTTGCCAAGAAGGGTGGGCAGCTTTATCATTTGAGAAAATAAAGAACCTCACAACTGCCACAATAGACTTCAAGCTGTCATTGATGTTAGAGGGGGCAATACACGATAGTAAGAAATGGGGTATGTGAACTTTTGATCAGGGTCATTTGGATGTTTTGGGTTGTCATTGTGATTTAAAAAGAGAAAACACAGTAGTTTGACAATAAATTGCTTCACCCAAACACTAACCATGACTGGAGAAAAAGTTTTGGTGTTAGCATTCATATTCTCTGAAAAAAGGTTAAGAAAGCAAAAATTCTGCCGGGGTATGTAAACTTTTGAGCATAACTATATATATATACCTGTATATATACACTCACTGGCCACTTTATTAGGTACACCATGCTAGTAAGGGGTTGGACCCCCTTTTGCCTTCAGAACTGCCTCAATTCTTCGTGGCAGAGATTCAACAAGGTGCTGGAAGCATTCCTCAGAGATTTTGGACCATATTGACATGATGGCATCACACAGTTGGCGCAGATTTGTCGGCTGCACATCCCTGATGCGAATCTCCCGTTCCACCACATCCCAAAGATGCTCTATTGGATTGAGATCTGGTGACTGAGGAGGCCATTTGAGTACAGTAAACTCATTGTCATGTTCAAGAAACCAATCTGAGATGATTCGAGCTTTATGACATGGCGCATTATCCTGCTGAAAGTAGCCATCATATGTTGGGTACATTGTGGTCATAAAGGGATGGACATGGTCAGCAACAATACTCAGGTAGGCTGTGGCGTTGCAACGATGCTCAATTGGTACCAAGGGGCCCAAAGAGTGCCCAGAAAAAATTCCCCACACCATGACACCACCACCACCAGCCTGAACCGTTGATACAAGGCAGGATGGATCCATGCTTTCATGTTGTTTACGCCAAATTCTGACCCTACCATCCGAATGTCGCAGCAGAAATCGAGACTCATCAGACCAGGCAACGTTTTTCCAATCTTCTACTGTCCAATTTCGATGAGCTTGTGCAAATTGTAGCCTCAGTTTCCTGTTCTTAGCTGAGAGGAGTGGTACCCAGTGTGGTCTTCTGCTGCTGTAGCCCATCTGCCTCAAAGTTCGACGCACTGTGCGTTCAGAGATGCTCTTCTGCCTACCTTGGTTGTAACGGGTGGCAATTTGAGTCACTGTTGCCTTTCTATCAGCTCGAACCAGTCTGCCCATTCTCCTCTGACCTCTGGCATCAACAAGGCATTTCCGGCCACAGAACTGCCGCTCACTGGATTTTTTTTCTTTTTCGGACCATTCTCTGTAAACCCTAGAGATGGTTGTGCGTGAAAATCCCAGTAGATCAGCAGTTTCTGAAATTCTCAGACCAGCCCTTCTGGCACCAACAATCATGCCACGTTCAAAGGCACTCAAATCACCTTTCTTCCCCATACTGATGCTCGGTTTGAACTGCAGGAGATTGTCTTGACCATGTCTACATGCCTAAATGCACTGAGTTGCCGCCATGTGATTGGCTGATTAGAAATTAAGTCTTAACACACAGTTGGACAGGTGTACCTAATAAAGTGGCCAGTGAGTTTATATATATATATATATATATATATATATATATACTGCTTATAAAAATAAAGGGAACACAAACAGCCTGTTGCAAGTGGAACAGAGTCACTGGTGAAGTGATGGAGGTGCGATACATGTCACTGTGCATGATGGCATCAGTGATGTAAAACCAAAATAGTTTCCTCCGATATACTATATGTTGGGACGGTTTATTGAAAGTTATATAATGGGCTGGTTTTAGTGGACATTTATAGAGCGGGAGGGAGAATGTCCACGTATCTTAAATTAGGTTCATCACCTACCTCCACAATTGTTTCTTCTCCTAACTCCTACCATAGCTTCTTCCCTGAAACTTCTTTCATACTTTCTTCCGCTTACTCTTACCTTAGCTACTTCTCTGAAGCTTCTACCATATGTTCTTCCACTTACTCCTAACTCCTACTATAGCTTACTCTTCTATCTTCCTCCATAGGTCCTTCTACTAACTCTCATCACTACATCATCTACTAACTCCCAACATTCATTCATCTCCTACCGTAGATTGTTCTATTAAATCCTACCATAGCTTCTCCTACTATCTTCTACAATTGCTTTTTCCAAGTCCTACCATAACTTTTATTTTTACTAATTTTCACCGTAGATTTTTCTCCTAACTAGAGATGGTTAGACCACTGGATGTTCAAGGCTGCCCAGAAAAAGCACATGACAGTGCGACAACCACCCAGTGTTTGGGGTGCCAAACCCGAACAGTAACCCAGACTTCCTGGTTAAGTCCGTATTCCGAGTCCGTGCCCGAACAGTAAATTCACCCATCTCTACTCCTAACTTTTATCATGGCTTCCTACTGTCCTACCATAGTTTTGTTGACTAACTTCTACAAAGTAGCTTATTTTTTTACTTATACTAACCCCTACTGAAGCTTCTCCTACTATTTCATACAAAAGATTTGTCTTCTATTTTCTATCTTAGATTTTTAGTTCCTTTAAAAATATATTTCTTTCATTTCATCATAGATTATAATGTCAAGTGGCAAACATTTTACATCAACATTTTACTCAAGTCCAAAATTAGAGAACTTAAACAAATAACCAAATTCCTGGTACATTACCTCAAACACAAGTGTTAAAATAATATTCAAAACTACAGGTTATTTCTCCCAAAGTTTTCATCTGATGAACCAGTTATAACAAGCCACTGATACTGTATTCTCCACAATTTGCTAAACATTATTCAAATATACAAGATATACAAATGAAGATTAGTGTCCATTTCTATTTGGCTACTGAGAATTTCTTTTGCAAAATAAATTTGTCCTTCAAACCTAAGGCAGCACGGAGAGTGGAATCACAACAACTGGCTGCAGCTAATGTAACAGAAAGGAAACATAGACTTCAATGGGATATGTATTTCTCCCTAATCGTTCTAGATTTATTTAGAAAAGCTAGATTTATTATCGGTAGATCTTTGATGATGAGATAATGAATATCTATATACTATGTGTACTGTAAAAACTTGTTCCTTCAACCTTGAGAGTCCGACACTCCCCAGCCTCCCAGCTTGCTGTTTGTTTGGAGCGGTGTTCTCCTGAAGATTGACATTTTAGACCAATGGCTTTTTTGCAGCATTGCAGGAATGCAGGAGCACTAAAGGTGGCTGCATCGTGTCCTTCCCAAATCAGGTCACCTTTAGATCAGTGCTTACAAGCTCTATTAAAAGAGCTTGTAATTGCGGCATATGCTCAGCCACCAAAGCTAATCCTAAGCAATAGCCTATACAATAAGCATTAAATAAAAAAAAATAAAATCCCTCTGTCCTTGAGAACAGAAAGGATTTTTACTAAATTGTAAATTGCAAAGATGCTTTTTCCCTATTTTTCGATTACTGACAAATAATAGTATTTGTCAAGTTAACTTTCAGAATTTTCACAGTGAATAAAAGAATATTTAGGCTTATTCCCAACTATGTAAGTTATCGTCTATTCACAGAAAAAGTGTTACATTGATGACCACTGGGGTGCAAGCACTGGGACCCTGAAAGATCATGTGAATCCGACCACCAATCTTTTCTAATGGGGCATGTAAAGAAGCCCTCCTTGTTGTGAGTTCATTTTCCCCTTCACCGTCGATGTCTGATGAACTCCCTCTTCTGGTGAAGGAAGGTAGTAAGGCTGATTACCAAACACCTGATCTTGTAGATGATGACTGGGTAACAGGAACTTCTGACTGGATATAAGGCAGCTGATGCCCTTCTGAGTTGCTGGTGATTTCTCTGCTGGATTCTTGGAGACCAGTCTGATTCCTGCTTCCCAAAGATAAGTTTTTGCTCTGCTATTGAACTTATTAGTTTTGTTTTGTTTACCTTGTTTTTTGGAGTTCAGCCATCCTCATTCATAACAGAATCACCAGCCATACCGCAGATCCTAGGGTACTCAATAGCAGGAAGGAATTGTAAGAAAAAAAAAAAAGAGTTTGTCAGAATTTTTTTTTTGTGTATATTTTTTCCTCTTTGTCTCTGAGGCCGCAGGGGGGAATTTTTTTTCTTTCTCAATGGAGATGAAGCAATTGTCTGATCGTGTGGAGCAGCTCACTGCTGAAGTGCAGGAAATTTCCGCCTATCTTGCTCATTCACATGCTGCTGAACCAAAGATCACTACTCCTGGTGTGTTTTTTGGGGATCGGTCTAAATTTTTGAATTTTAAGAATAATTGTAAATTATTTTTTGCCTTGCAGCCTAACTCGTCGGGGAGCTCCGCGCAGCAGGTTAAAATTGTCATCTCTTTGCTGCGCGGCGATCCCCAGGATTGGGCGTTTTCTTTGAAACCTGATGATCCTATTCTGAATAATGTGAATGCATTTTTTCAAGCCTTGGGGTTGTTGTATGATGAACCTAATGCTATTGATCAGGCTGAAAAGGCCCTGTTGGCATTGAGCCAGGGTCTGGATTCTGCAGAGTTGCACTGTCAAAAATTCCGAAAGTGGGCGGTCCTTACTACCTGGAATGATGGTGCCTTGGCAGCTCTCTTTCGGAAGGGTTTGTCAGAAATCGTAAAAGATACTATGGTGGGATTTCCTGTTCCCTCTGGTCTTGACGATTCTATGTCATTAGCCATTCAGGTTGATCGGCGTTTGCGCGAATGCAAAACCGCACGAGAGGTGTTGCCACCTGTTGAACAAATGTCTGAACCTATGCAATGTGATAGAGTTTTGTCTAGGGCGCAACGTCAGGAGTTCAGAAGGCATAATAAGCTGTGTTTCTTCTGTGGTGATGCCTCGCATATTATTTCTGTCTGCCCTAAACAAGAGAAACGTTTTGCACACACATTTGCTGTGGGTGGTGTTCAACCTAAGTTTCTTCTGGCTATTACTCTGATCTGCTCCCTGTCCACATTTTCAGCTAAGGCTTTTGTGGATTCGGGAGCAGCTGTGAATCTGATGGACTTGGATTTTGCTAAACGTTGTGGACTTCCTATGACAAGTCTGCGGACGCCTATCCCTTTGAGGGGTATTGATGCTACTCCTTTGGCGAAGAATAAACCTCAGTTTTGGACCCAGGTGGTAATGCGGGTCGCCCCAGACCACCAAGAGAATTGCAGATTTTTGGTGTTGCATAATTTGCATGATACCATTGTTCTGGGGTTTCCCTGGTTGCAAATCCATAATCCAGTTTTGGATTGGAAATCTGTGTCTGTGGTGAGTTGGGGTTGTCGGTGTGCCCTTAGTGATGCTCCTGTTTTCTCCACCTCTCCCCAGTCGCATGATGTTCCTGACTATTTGGCTGATTTTTATGACGTATTTAGTGAGAATGAGTCTGCGTCTTTGCCTCCTCATAGGAGTTATGACTGTGCAATTGAGCTGAGCCCTGGGTGTAAATTTCCCAAGGGTCGACTTTTCAAATTATCTATACCCGAGCACGAGCCTATGCGATCCTATATTAAGGAGTCGTTGGAGAAGGGTCATATTAGACCATCCTCTTCACCCTTAGGTGCTGGGGTTTTTTTTCGTATCTAAGAAAGATGGGTCATTAAGGCCTTGTATTGACTATCGTTCCCTCAACAAAATTACTGTTAAATATCAGTATCCGTTACCCCTGATTTCTGATCTACTCTCCAGAGTTAGAGGTGCTTGCTGGTTTACAAAGCTTGACCTCAGGGGGCGTATAATCTTATTCGCATTAAGCATGGGGATGAATGGAAGACGGCGTTTAATACTCCGGAGGGACATTTTGAGTACCTGGTGATGCCTTTTGGGCTCACTAATGCCCCTTCTGTCTTCCAGTGCTTCATGAATGATATTTTCCGAGACTTGGTGGATAAATTTTTGATCATCTATCTGGATGATATTTTGATCTTTTCCAAGGATTGGGACTCTCATGTGGAACATGTTCGGACTGTGTTCCAGATTTTGAGGGAGAATTCCCTGTATGTCAAGGGATCGAAATGCCTTTTTGGTGTACAGAGGATTTCATTTTTGGGATTTATTTTGTCTCCGTCAACTATTGAAATGGACCCGGCCAAGGTACAGGCCATTTATGATTGGGTTCAGCCCACTTCTTTGAAGGCCCTCCAGAAATTTTTGGGTTTTGCTAATTTTTATCATAAATTTTTAGCTAATTTTTCTGGTATTGCCAAACCATTGACTGATTTGACTAAGAAGGGTGCTGATGTGCTGAATTGGTCTCCGGAGGCGAAGGTTCACTTCTGCTCCGGTTTTTCGGCAACCTGATGTCTCACTCCCGTTTCAGGTAGAGGTGGACGCTTCTGAGATTGATGCAGGAGCTGTTTTGTCCCAAAAAGATCCTGTAACATCTAAAATGAATCCCTGTGCTTTCTTTTCCCAAAAGTTCTCCCCATCCGAACGTAACTATGATGTGGGGAATCGGGAACTGTTAGCCATGAAATGGGCATTTGAGGAGTGGAGACATTGGTTGGAGGGAGCTAAATATCAAGTCGTGGTCCTTACTGACCACAAGAATTTGATTTACCTGGAGTCGGCCAAACGCTTGAATCCTAGACAGGCTAGGTGCGCCTTGTTTTTCACAGGTTTTGATTTTGTGGTCTCTTTTCTTCCGGGCACTAAGAATGTCAAGGCAGACGCCCTCTCTAGGAGTTTCTTTGCTGATTCTCCTCTTGTGACCAAGCCTGCTACCATCTTAGGTGAGGGGGTAGTTCTTTCTGCCATCTCGCCCATTTGAGATGTGCTCTGGAAGAGTTTCAGGAGGACAAACCTAAGCGTTGTCCCATTGGAAAATTGTATGTTCCTGACCAGTGGAGGAAGAGAGTGATGTCTGAAGTTCATTGCTCTGCATTGGCTGGTCATGCAGGTATTTTTGGTACAAGAGATTTGGTGAGTCGGTCTTTTTGGTGGCCCGCCTTGTCTCGTGATGTCAGGAATTTTGTGCAGTCCTGTGGGACTTGCTCTCGGTCTAAATCTTGTTCTCGCTCTAGTGGGTTGTTGATGCCTTTGCCAGTGCCCAAGAGGCCATGGACCCATATTTCAATGGATTTTATCTCTGATATGCCTGTCTCTCAGAGAATGACTGTTATTTGGTTGATTTGTGATAGATTTTCTAAGATGGTCCATCTTGTACCACTCCCTAAGTTGCCATCTTCCTCAGAGTTGGTGCCCTTGTTTTTGCAACAGGTGGTTTGCTTGCACAGGATTCCTGAGAACATTGTATCTGACAGAGGAGTTCAGTTTGTGTCTAGATTTTGGAGGACTTTCTGTTCCAAGCTGGGAATTCAGTTGTCCTTCTCCTCTGCGTTTCACACTCAGACCAATGGGCAGACGGAGAGAACAAACCAGACTTTGGAGTCGTATTTGAGATGTTTTATTTCTGCTGATCAGGATGATTGGGTTTCATTTTTGCCCGTGGCCGAATTTGCTTTAAATAATAGAGCTAGTTCTGCCACTTTGATGTCACCTTTTTTTTGTAACTTTGGGTTTCATCCTCGATTCTCTTCAGGGCAGTTGGAGTCTTCTGCCTGCCCAGGTGTTGACACTGTGGTGGAGAGAATGCGCCAGATCTGGGACCAAGTGGTGGATAAGTTATCTCTCTCCCAGGAAAAGGCCCAGCGGTTTTCCAACCGGCATAGGACCATTGGTCCCCAGTTTAAGGTGGGTGATATGGTTTGGTTGTCATTAGAGTTGAGCGATACCAGCCGATACTTGAAAATATCGGATCGGAATGGATCGGCCGATCTTAAAAAAAAGTATCGGTATCGCCGATTCCGATACCGGGAACCAATGCAAGTCAATGGGGCCAAAATATCGGAATTAAAAAAAACCCTTTCTTTCCTTGTAGGTTAATTCTACATGAAGAAAAACAACTAAGAATAATGTAGAATGTATTGTGGGAGGTGGAGGAGACATTAAAGCCATAGAGGTTTAGCCCAATCAAATGGAATAGCAGGAATTAAACTTTTTTTTTAAAGACGTTAGGAGTTACAAAGATATTGACTATGCTAGCCTCATTTATATTTTGCCAGACATGTATGTCTTCTTCTTCTTTCTTCTTTCTTCTTCTTTCTTATTCTTCTTCCTTTTTTTACCTTCTTCTTCTTCTTCTTATTCCTTTTTTTACATTCTTCTTCTTCTTCTTCCTTTTTTTACATTCTTCTTCTTCCTTTTTTTACATTCTTCTTCTTATTCCTTTTTTTACATTCTTCTTCTTCTTCCTTTTTTTAAATTCTTCTACTTCCTTTTTTTACATTCTTCTTCTTCATCCTTTTCTTACATTCTTCATATTCTTCTTATTCAACAATTATTATTCTACATATTCAACTTCTTCATCTTCTTCCTACTCTTCATCATATTCTTGTTTGTGTCAGGCATTCCTGTAGCTGTTATCTAGAAAAGTTAGAAGTTTACACCTTCCGTTCTGCCTGTCACAAAAGATTTACAACAGGATTTGTCCGCGTTCAGTTTGGCCTGCAGCAGCAGGCCTTTTCCAGGGGCACCACGAGGAGGAACGGACTCACCCCCATACACTGCTTAGTCTTCTTCTGCTTATAAATAAGATAATATCATTTGCTCAGAGTATTAGTCTTATGCTTAATGTTCTTCTGCTTTGTTTTTTTATGCTTCTTTGTCTTCTCTCTCTTGTTGTTCTGCATCTTGGTGGTTGTCTTCCTGTTCTTTGTCCTCTTGAACCAGCTGACGGTACTGGCACCCGGAGGGGCAGCAGAAGGAACAAGAGCCAATGGCACTACCGAGGACCAGCTGACGGTGCTGGAACCCGGTTACTAAGCAGGAGGTACCTGTGCTACAAAGCACTACCAAGGACCAGCAGACGTTGCCGGAACTCGGATACCGAGATGGAGGCACCTAGGCCAAAGGCTCTGACGAGAACCAGCTGACGGTGCTGGAACCCGGAGGGGTAGCAGAAGCTGCAAGAGCAAATGGAAATAGCGAGGACCAGCTGACAGTGCTGGCACCCGGAGGGGCAGCAGAAGGAATAAGAGCCAATGGCACAACCGAGGACCAGCTGACGGTGCTGGAACCCGGTTACTAAGCAGGAGGTACCTGTGCTACAAAGCACTACCAAGGACCAGCAGACGTTGCCGGAACTCGGATACCGAGATGGAGGCACCTAGGCCAAAGGCTCTGACGAGAACCAGCTGACGGTGCTGGAACCCGGAGGGGTAGCAGAAGCTGCAAGAGCAAATGGAAATAGCGAGGACCAGCTGACAGTGCTGGCACCCGGAGGGGCAGCAGAAGGAATAAGAGCCAATGGCACAACCGAGGACCAGCTGACGGTGCTGGAACCCGGTTACTAAGCAGGAGGTACCTGTGCTACAAAGCACTACCAAGGACCAGCAGACGTTGCCGGAACTCGGATACCGAGATGGAGGCACTTAGGCCAAAGGCTCTGACGAGAACCAGCTGACGGTGCTGGAACCCGGAGGGGTAGCAGAAGCTGCAAGAGCAAATGGAAATAGCGAGGACCAGCTGACAGTGCTGGCACCCGGAGGGGCAGCAGAAGGAATAAGAGCCAATGGCACAACCGAGGACCAGCTGACGGTGCTGGAACCCGGTTACTAAGCAGGAGGTACCTGTGCTACAAAGCACTACCAAGGACCAGCAGACGTTGCCGGAACTCGGATACCGAGATGGAGGCACCTAGGCCAAAGGCTCTGACGAGAACCAGCTGACGGTGCTGGAACCCGGAGGGGTAGCAGAAGTTACCCCTGAAAAGCAAAGTTGGCATGCCGCAAGCTGGCCGCAGTTACCGAATCACACAGTCCTACAGGGGGTGCTTGTCCTACTGGCACTACGGAACAAGCCTTTCTTACCAGAACCCGCAGTCCACATAGGAAGCACCTAAACTGCTGGCACCCTAGATTCGGCTAACCCAACCGCAACACGACATGGCAACTTGGGGTGGCAAACTGACATTGACACTTCCCGGAAACAGCAGGCAGGGCTGGAACCAAGCTGGGCAGGAGGGAGTACCCGTGCCAAAGTCAGTTATGAGCAGCAACTGGCGATGTTGGAGCCCAGGGACAAGCACTTAGCAGGCTGAGGCCTGATGTGCTGTCAATTGGGAGGCAGCAGGACAGATTGCCATCAAAACAGCAGGGGAACAGCTGACGTTACTGAACCCCACAAACACAGGAGCTAGTGTTTTACTCTGTGAAGACGGCACTTCCGAGCAACAACTGGCTGTGTTGATGCCCAGGGACAAGCACGGAGCAGGCTGAGGCTGCATTGAAGAAATTTTAAGATCGGTTGTAGACTTCTACTAATTTTAACCAAGCTCCACTTAGGCCTGTGGCTTCACTGATTTTCGTATTTCCCCTGTCCTCCAACCCCGCCAGTTACAGCTCCGAAGTGGCGTCTGCACAATCCACACTTGTTCCTGTGTAACAGGTGTTCAGTCCGGTCAGTTAATCCCCTGATGTGTGTCCGGCAATGTCGCCTGCTCTGTCCACATTCCCATAACTAGTTATGGGAATGTGGACAGAGCAGGCGACATTGCCGGACACACATCAGGGGATTAACTGACCGGACTGAACACCTGTAACACAGGAACAAGTGTGGATTATGCAGACGCCACTTCGGAGCTGTAACTGGCAGGGTTGGAGGACAGGGGAAATACGAGAGACAGTGGAGCCACAGGCCTAATTGGAGCACGGTTAAAAATCAGTAGTGGTACGACTGTGTAGGCAGCAGGAGACTTTGCCATCCACACAGCAGGGGATCAGCTGACGTTACTGAACCCCACTGAGACACGGGAGCAAGTGTCTCTTTCCGTGTGGACGGCACTTCCGAGCTACAACTGGCTGTGTTGAAGCCCAGGAAATAGGAGGGTGTAGGCAGAGGCCTACTGTCTTTGGAATGTGGTGACAGCAGGAGAGACTGCCATCCACAAAGCAGGGGATCAGCTGACGTTAATGAACCCCACTGAGACATGGGAGCAAGTGTCTCTTTCCGTGTGGACGGCACTTCCGAGCTACAACTGGCTGTGTTGAAGCCCAGGAAATAGGAGGGTGTAGGCAGAGGCCTACTGTATTTGGAATGTGGTGACAGCAGGAGAGACTGCCATCCACACAGCAGGGGATCAGCTGACGTTACTGAACCCCACTGAGACACGGGAGCAAGTGTCTCTTTCCGTGTGGACGGCACTTCCGAGCTACAACTGGCTGTGTTGAAGCCCAGGAAATAGGAGGGTGTAGGCAGAGGCCTACTGTCTTTGGAATGTGAAGACAGCAGGAGACACTGCCATCCACACAGCAGGGGATCAGCTGACGTTACTGAACCCCACTGAGACACGGGAGCAAGTGTCTCTTTCCGTGTGGACGGCACTTCCGAGCTACAACTGGCTGTGTTGAAGCCCAGGAAATAGGAGGGTGTAGGCAGAGGCCTACTGTCTTTGGAATGTGGAGACAGCAGGAGAGACTGCCATCCACACAGCAGGGGATCAGCTGACGTTACTGAACCCCACTGAGACACGGGAGCAAGTATCTCTTTCCGTGTGGACGGCACTTCCGAGCTACAACTGGCTGTGTTGAAGCCCAGGAAATAGGAGGGTGTAGGCAGAGGCCTACTGTATTTGGAATGTGGAGACAGCAGGAGAGACTGCCATCCACACAGCAGGGGATCAGCTGACGTTACTGAACCCCACTGAGACACGGGAGCAAGTATCTCTTTCCGTGTGGACGGCACTTCCGAGCTACAACTGGCTGTGTTGAAGCCCAGGAAATAGGAGGGTGTAGGCAGGGGCCTACTGTCTTTGGAATGTGGAGACAGCAGGAGAGACTGCCATCCACACAGCAGGGGATCAGCTGACGTTACTGAACCCCACTGAGACACGGGAGCAAGTATCTCTTTCCGTGTGGACGGCACTTCCGAGCTACAACTGGCTGTGTTGAAGCCCAGGAAATAGGAGGGTGTAGGCAGAGGCCTACTGTCTTTGGAATGTGGAGACAGCAGGAGAGACTGCCATCCACACAGCAGGGGATCAGCTGACGTTACTGAACCCCACTGAGACACGGGAGCAAGTATCTCTTTCCGTTTGGACGGCACTTCCGAGCTACAACTGGCTGTGTTGAAGCCCAGGAAATAGGAGGGTGTAGGCAGAGGCCTACTGTCTTTGGAATGTGAAGACAGCAGGAGAGACTGCCATCCACTCAGCAGGGGATCAGCTGACGTTACTGAACCCCACTGAGACACGGGAGCAAGTGTCTCTTTCCGTGTGGACGGCACTTCCGAGCTACAACTGGCTGTGTTGAAGCCCAGGAAATAGGAGGGTGTAGGCAGAGGCCTACTGTCTTTGGAATGTGGAGACAGCAGGAGAGACTGCCATCCACACAGCAGGGGATCAGCTGACGTTACTGAACCCCACTGAGACACGGGAGCAAGTATCTCTTTCCGTGTGGACGGCACTTCCGAGCTACAACTGGCTGTGTTGAAGCCCAGGAAATAGGAGGGTGTAGGCAGAGGCCTACTGTATTTGGAATGTGGAGACAGCAGGAGAGACTGCCATCCACACAGCAGGGGATCAGCTGACGTTACTGAACCCCACTGAGACATGGGAGCAAGTATCTCTTTCCGTGTGGACGGCACTTCCGAGCTACAACTGGCTGTGTTGAAGCCCAGGAAATAGGAGGGTGTAGGCAGAGGCCTACTGTATTTGGAATGTGGTGACAGCAGGAGAGACTACCATCCACACAGCAGGGGATCAGCTGACATTACTGAACCCCACTGAGACACGGGAGCAAGTGTCTCTATCCGTGTGGACGGCACTTCCGAGCTACAACTGGCTGTGTTGAAGCCCAGGAAATAGGAGGGTGTAGGCATAGGCCTACTGTCTTTGGAATGCGGAGACAGCAGGAGAGACTGCCATCTCCACAGCAGGGGAACAGCTGGCAGTGCTGAACCCCACTAACACTCGAACGAATGTGTTTGGCTCTGTGGAGACGACACTTCTGAACACCAACTGACGCTGTTGGAGCCCAGGATTAGGCGTGGAGCAGGCTGGGGCCTATTGGATTTTGGCAGGTGAAGGCAGCAGGAGACTTGCCATCTCCACAGCAGGGGAACAGCTGGCAGTGCTGAACCCCACTAACACTTGAACGAATGTGTTTGGCTCTGTGGAGACGACACTTCTGAACACCAACTGACGCTGTTGGAGCCCAGGATTAGGCGTGGAGCAGGCTGGGGCCTGTTGCTTTTGGCAGGTGAAGGCAGCAGGAGACTTGCCATCTCCACAGCAGGGGAACAGCTGGCAGTGCTGAACCCCACTAACACTTGAACGAATGTGTTTGGCTCTGTGGAGACGACACTTCTGAACACCAACTGACGCTGTTGGAGCCCAGGATTAGGCGAGGAGCAGGCTGGGGCCTGTTGCTTTTGGCAGGTGAAGGCAGCAGGAGAATTGTCATCTCCACAGCAGGGGAACAGCTGGCAGTGCTGAACCCCACTAACACTCGAATGAATGTGTTTGGCTCTGTGGAGACGACACTTCTGAACACCAACTGACGCTGTTGGAGCCCCGGATTAGGCGTGGAGCAGGCTGGGGCCTACTGGATTTTGGCAGGTGAAGGCAGCAGGAGACTTGCCATCTCCACAGCAGGGGAACAGCTGGCAGTGCTGAACCCCACTAACACTTGAACGAATGTGTTTGGCTCTGTGGAGACGACACTTCTGAACACCAACTGACACTGTTGGAGCCCAGGATTAGGCGAGGAGCAGGCTGGGGCCTGTTGCTTTTGGCAGGTGAAGGCAGCAGGAGACTTGCCATCTCCACAGCAGGGGAACAGCTGGCAGTGCTGAACCCCACTAACACTCGAACGAATGTGTTTAGCTCTGTGGAGACGACACTTCTGAACACCAACTGACGCTGTTGGAGCCCAGGATTAGGCGTGGAGCAGGCTGGGGCCTACTGGATTTTGGCAGGTGAAGGCAGCAGGAGACTTGCCATCTCCACAGCAGGGGAACAGCTGGCAGTGCTGAACCCCACTAACACTCGAATGAATGTGTTTGGCTCTGTGGAGACGACACTTCTGAACACCAACTGACACTGTTGGAGCCCAGGATTACGCATGCCGCATGCAGAGGCCAATGGGCAGCGGTTTTTATGGAGGTTGTTGACTACTACTGATTCTAACCATGCTCCACTTAGGCCTCTGGCTCCACTGTCTCTACTATTTACCCTGGCCTCCAACCCCGCCAGCTACATCTCTGAAGTGGCGTCAGCACAATCTACACTTGTTCCTGTGTTACTGGTGCTCAGTCCCGTCAGTTGATCCCCTGATGTTTGTCCGGCAAGTTCGCCAGCTCTGTCCTCATTCCCACTACTGGTTATGGGAATGTGGACAGAGCAGGAGACCTTGCCGGACACACATCAGGGGATCAACTGATGGGACTGAGCCACAGGAACACAGGAACAAGTGTAGATTGTGCTGACGCCACTTCAGAGATGTAGATGGCGGGGTTGGAGGTCAGGGGAAATAGTAGAGACAGTGGAGCCAGAGACCTAAGTTGGGCACGGTTAAAAATCAGTAGTGGTTTGAATGTTGATGGAGCTGGTGACTTTGCCGTCCACACAGCAGGGGATCAGCTGGCGTTACTGAACCCCACTAACACAGGAGCTAGTGTGTTTCTCTGTGCAGACGACACATCTGAGCGACAACTGGCTGTGTTGAAGGACAGGGATTATAGTTCAGGTGGTAGAAAAATGAACACACCAGCAGACCTGGATACAGTTGCCAACCACTAATTTAGTCTGTAAGAGGAATGGCAAAGTCTTTGGAGATCCAGGCCTTGTTCATTTTCAGAAAAGTCAGCCGGTCAACATTATCGGAAGATAGTCGCGTGCGACGGTCTGTTAGTACACCACCTGCGGCACTAAAGACACGTTCCGATAATACACTGGCAGCAGGGCAAGCCAGCACCTCCAATGCATACTGGCTAAGCTCTGGCCATGTATCCAGCTTAGAGACCCAAAACTTGAAGGGGGAAGAGCCATCTGGGAGTACAGTGACAGGGCAAGACATGTAGTCTGACACCATCTGACGGAAGCGTTGCCTCCTGCTGATTCGAGGCGTCGCTGATGGTGTAGACAATTGTGGTGGACACACAAAACTTTGCCACATTTGGGCCATAGTGGTCTTGCCTTGTGCTGCGGCGCTGCCTCTGCTCCCTCTTTGTGCAGAGTTTCCTCCACTGCCTCGATGCACAGAGCTGCTTTGTAAAGCACTAGCAACAATGCTGTCGGGTGGAATGGAAAACATTATGGACTGCACCAGTGACTCTTCGTACTCCCGCAGTTTACGCTCCCGGTTCAACGTTGGTATGAGCCTTTGTACGCTGTCCCGGTAGCGAGGATCTAGGAGGGTGTACACCCAATAATCAGCCGAGACGAGAATGTGGGCGATGCGGCGGTCGTTTCTCAGGCACTGCAGCATGAAATCAACCATGTGCTGCAGACTCCCAACTGCCAAAGAACCGCTGTCCCCTGTTTGAGGCGTGACCTCGGCCTGCTCTGCATCACCCCACCCTCGCTGTACATACTGAGTAGAGGTTTGTGTACCTCCCTCCTCTGGAGAGATGTCTTCCTCCTCCATCGACTCCTCCTCATCCTCCTCACAAAGTGTCCCCTGCCTAGGCCTTTGTGAGGAAACACGTAGCGCAGACTGTCCAGAAGCAGATGGCATTTGGGACTCCTCATCCTCCACCTCTTCCGAAACCTCATCCCTTAGTGCTTGCAGTGTTTGTTGAAGCAGGCAGATAAGGGGGACAGTCATGCTGACTAGTGCATCATCTGCACTCGCCATCCGCGTGGATTCATCGAAGGCACGCAAAACGAGGCAGATGTCCTTCATAGAGGCCCACTCAATGGTGCTGAAGTGTGAACGGTGCACAGTGCGACTTGTTTGCGCCTGATGCAGCTGGTACTCCATGACTGCTGCCTGCTGCTCACACAACCGCTCCAACATATGTAACGTTGAATTCCACCGGGTGGGTAGGTCACATATGATGCGATGTTCCGGAAGGCCAAATCGTCGCTGCAGAGCAGCGAGGCGCGATCTTGCCGTGCTGGAACGCCGCAAGTGAGCGCACTCTATGCGGACCTTGTGCAACAGTGCATCAAGATCCGGATAGTCCCTCAGAAAGCTGTGCACGACCAAGTTAAGCACATGTGCCAGACATGGGATGTGTGTGAGGTTGCCTAGGCCAAGAGCTGCCACCAGATTTCGGCCATTGTCACACACTACCAAGCCCGGCTGGAGATTCGCTGGCCCAAACCACACATTGCTCTCCAGCTTGATAGCATTCCAGAGCTCCTGCACTGTGTGGCTTCGATTCCCCAAAGAAATTAATTTGAGTACAGCCTGTTGACGTTTGGCCACGGCTGTGCTCATATCGGTCGTAACAGGCTCCTGCTCTGCTGTTTCTGAGGAACTTGAGTAGGAGGAGGAGTCTATGTGTACAGACTGGAGTCCTGCAATCCGTGGCGTTGGAAGAACACGTACAGCGCCACTCTCCAGATCTGTACCCGGCTCCACAACATTGACCCAGTGGGCAGTGAGGGAAAGGTATCGTCCCTGTCCATGGTTACTGGTCCACGCATCGGTGGTCAGGTGGACCTTGCTACTAACGGCGTTTACTAGCGCATGTTTTATTTTGCCCTCAACATGTTTCTGCAGGGCAGGGACGGCTCGCCTGCTGAAATAAAAGCGGCTGGGCACATTGTATTGGGGGACTGCCAATGCCATTAAGTCCCGGAAGGTGTCAGTGTCCACCAGCCTGAATGACAGCATTTCAACTGCCAGAAGTTTGGCAATGCCAGCATTCAGAGACTGTGCTCGGGGATGGTTTGCCGAGTAAGGGCGCCTTTTATCCCATGCCTGTGCTACCGATGGCTGTGATGGATGGGAACGTGCTGCTATGGGTGGAATCTGACAGGGTCTCCGGACAACAGTGGCAGAGGTTCTTCCTTGGCGATCCTGTGAGGAAGCCGAACCAGCAGTGTGTGAGCTGGAGGAAGAGGCCCCAACACGAACTGAAGAGGTGGTAGGTGGTGCTGTACGTTGACCTACGTCTTCAGGGTGTCTCTGCAACTCCAACTCGTGCTTGGTGCGCACATGTTTCCACATATTTGTGGTATTGAGGTTGCTGACATTTCTCCCTCTTTTGACTATCTGATGACACAGCTTGCATTTGACAAAGCAAATGTCATCTGCAACTGTGTCAAAAAAGGACCACGCACTGCAACTCTTGGGAGCGCCCGTTTTGCCTTTGGAAAGAGGAATGCTCCTAACGGGTGCCAAAGTGGAGGGTACAGGCAACCAAGTCTTCCCCCTCCCTCTGCCTCCTGTTTTGGCTGGTAGGGGAATCTCTTCCTCCGAGCTGCTCCCACCACCTTCCTGTTCCTCACGCCATGATGGGTCAAGGACCTCATCATCTTCCCTCCCCTCTTCAAACAGCTGCTTCTCCGGGGTTGTCTCGCCAGCACCGTACGCACCAGAAAGTGGCAACTGAGTCTCGTCATCATCTGATGCGTACTGAGGTGTGCTGACCATAGGCACTGGCCCACTCGCCTCTTCAGATTCAGAGGGACAAAGAAGTTGCGCATCACTGCATACTCCCTCTTCTTCACATTCAGGAATGCTGCTTGGCTGGCCCCCTCTTTCCAAGCCAACAGATTCCGAGAACAGAAGTAGAGACTGTGATGGCTCCTGTCCATGTCTCTCTGACGGCCTGAGCACTTTGGCAGGTGGTGAAGAGACAGATGGTTGCTCTTCGGTGCTCTGGTCCTGAGAGGCTGTGGAAGTAATTGAAGTCGATGCGTTAGCTGCCATCCATCCGACAACGGCTTCAATTTGTTCCTCCCGCAGCAGTGGGGTACATTGAGGTCCTACAAAGCTGCGCATAAAGGACTGTTGCCTGCTAAAACTGGGGGATGCGGATCCACTGGTGCCCGCAGCAGGCCCAGAATCCCCACGTCCTCTACCTGCAGAATCCCCACGTCCTCTCCCTGCAGAATCCCCACGTCCTCTCCCTGCTGAAACTCCACGCCCACGCCCACGCCCACGTGCCTTACTCCCTGCCTTCTTCATCTTGCCAGACTGCTTAAGATAGGCAGAAAAGTACAAAGGGGGGCCTTAGTGTGCTTATTCCTGAACAGCTGGTTACAGGTACAAGAAACACTAATTTTATGAAGTGTGTGTGTGTGGACTACACTTTAATAGGAGCTGATGTGGCCTACACAAGTTCCAAATGTAGTGTTTGGTGAACTTTTTTTGTGGTTTCTTTGTTGGAAACAAACTCAAAGTATGTGAACAAAGAATTGAAACTGATAGTATCACCAACTTTTTGGAGCTATTACAATGCAGGCAGGTAACCTACAATGCAAAAGATGAGGCTCCAAAAAAATTGGGTAATACTAATCTGGCTGCGCCGGCAGGGCACAAGCCAGAAAAAAAGGCTCCTCTATCTACTCCTATATAGTGTTTGCAACCAACCAATGTTGATGGATACGGATGGAAGCACACTAATAGGAGAAGAAAAAATGAGCTGCACTCAAAGACAAATATGTGTGAGGCAGTGACGCACGTTGAGCGTCCTACAACCAGACGTAGCTGCAGGACACTCTACTCTGCGTGAGCTGCACTCACACACAGTCAGAGACCTCTCAGACAGCCGTGAACAGTGCAGCTAAGTGGGCACTGGCACTGACAGGCTGAAGAAAGGCTCCGCTGTGTACTCCTATATAGTGTTTGCAACCACCGTAGATGGAGACGGATGGATGCACACTAATAGAAGAAAAAATGAGCTGCAATAAAAGAAAAATGTGTGAGGCAGTGACACGCTGAGCGTCCTACAACCAGACGTAGCTGCAGGACACACTACTCAGCGTGAGCTGCACTCACACACAGTCAGAGACCTCTCAGACAGCCGTGAACAGTGCAGCAAAGTGGACACTAGCACTGAAAGGCTGCAGAAAGGCTCCGCTGTCTACTACTAGTGTTTGCAACCAACGTATATGGATACGGATGGAAGCACACTAGATTGAAATTATGTAAAAAATGCAGCTCAAAAAATAAAAGATGTATGAGGCAGCAGTGATCACACTGGGTGGCCTACAGCCTGATGTGGCTGCAGGACCCACTCCACAGCGTGAGCTGCACTCACACAGCCCTTGCAGACAGCTGTGAACACTGCTGCTAGGGCAAAGAAGGCTACAGTGGTGGTTTATGTAGCCTGGGTAAAGCACTAGATGTTTGGTGGAATCGCTATTTCTAACTGTCCCTCACAGTCTTCTACAGCAGCCTGTCCCTAACTGAATTCACAGCAGAGTGAACCAGAAATGGCGGCTGCGGTGGCTTTTATAGTGCATCATGACATCATTTCGGCAGCCAATCACAGCCATGCCAATAGTTAACATGCCTACATGCCTAACAGGATGTGCCCACACTTCGGAGGATTCCCATTGGCTTAATCAAAGCAAGCAGGCTCATAGCATGATGGGAACTTCCGATTCCGATTCCGGAATCCGATATGACAAAAGTATCGGAAGTCAGTATCGGAATTCCGATACCGCTAATATCGGCCGATACCCGATACTTGCGGTATCGGAATGCTCAACACTAGTTGTCATCAAAGAATATCGCTATGAAGGTGGCTTCTCCAAAGTTTAAACCTAGATTTATTGGACCTTACAAGATTTTGGAGATTCTTAATCCAGTCTCTTTTCGATTGGCTCTTCCTGTTACATTTAAGATCCATAACGTGTTTCATAAGTCTCTGTTAAAGAGGTTTGTTGAGCCAGTAGTTCCTGTGGTGGCACCTCCTGACCCAGTATTGGTTGAAGGTAATGTGGAATATGAGGTTGAGAAGATACTGGATTCTCGCCTGGCTAGACGGAGACTCCAGTATTTGGTTAAATGGAAGGGTTATGGCCAGGAGGATAAATCTTGGGTCCTTGCATCCGATATTCATGCTGAAAGATTGGTTCGTGTCTTTCATAGGGCCCATCCTGATCGCCCTGGTGGCGTGGATGAGGGTTCGGTGACCCCTCCTCAAGGGGGAGGTACTGTTGTGAGTTCATTTTCCCCTTCACTGTCGATGTCTGATGAGCTCCCTCTTCTGGTGAAGGAAGGTAGTGAGGCTGATTACCAAACACCTGATCTTGTAGATGATGACTGGGTAACAGGAACTTCTGACTGGATATAAGGCAGCCGATGCCCTTCTGAGTCGCTGGTGATTTCTCTGCTGGATTCTTGGAGACCAGTCTGATTCCTGCTTCCCAAAGATAAGTTTTTGCTCTGCTTTTGAACTTATTAGTTTTGTTTTGTTTACCTTGTTTTTTGGAGTTCAGCCATCCCCGGTCGGGGGTGTGCTGAGTTCCATTTTTGTCTCTGATCAGTTTGTCTCTTTGCTCTGTCTTCAGAATTTACCTGAGTGCTGATATAGTCTTTTTGAAGTCCTAGCGACTTCAGGGCCTGTTTTTCCTATCAGACGGTTGGGTCATTTTTTGGTAGGGTTTTTTACGGATTGCAGACAGCAGCTTTTCTATCCTCAACCTATCTTTCTATCTGTGTTAGTGTTTTCATCTTGCTTCACCGTCATTATATGTTGGGGGCTGCCTATTGCTTTGGGGTCTGCTCTGGGGCAGTTTAGTTTTCCCCTTTCTTTCTTTAGGCCTATTTAGTTCTCCGGGTGTGATCGAGGGGTCTAGGGCATCATAGGAACCCCCCATGGCTACTGTTAGTTGTTGTGGATAGGATCAGGGGTCTGCAATCTGATAGCTACCATCCTCTCTGGTTTTCTGGACTTAGCTTGTATTTTTGTTTTTTCCTCCTTCGGTGACTCATTCATAACACCTCCTCCTACCATTATATTATACAGCAATGTGTACTTACAATTGCTCATTTTGCCTTTCTACCTAGTTAATTTTTCTCTTTTCTCAGCTCTATGTAGAAACAGGAAGTCTCTTGTCCCTGTATAAACCATTCCCCTCTTCAACTCCTGACAGAGCTGCTCCCTCTTCCAGGGCCTATGCAGGGACTTATGACTCATGCAGGGAAAATTGATCTCCTGTTTCTACATGGAGCTTAGACAGATTAAACTAGTCAGTTTTAAAAGTTTTAAATCATGAGTTGTCATAGACCTAATGGAAAATAGAAGAATTAACTGGGTAGAAAGGCAAAATGGGCAAATGTAAATAAACAGAGCTACCGTATTTTTTGGACTATAAGACGCACTGGACCATGAGACGAACCCAAATTTTCAGAAGGAAAACAGGGGGCAAAACTTAATGTGTCAAATGGGGGTTCGTCTTACAGTCCGAATTCGACTTACCCGGGGGGACGGATCAGTAGCGCTGGTGGAGCGGGGTCACAAGAGATGTTCGGTGGTCCGACGATTTGACTCTCATCCCAGGTTGGGATGCTTCATAGCATTCCCAAATGAAACGGGTGTCAGTGTGGTGGGTCCCCATACATCTCTCCTAGGTAATTATACCTCCTTTATACAATATGGATGTGTTACACTTTAGGTCTTCTACTATGTTGTAGTGGTGTACTGTATACATAGTTACCATTGTGCTGCTATATTTGTGGGCACCTTACTTTGTTATGGGTGCTTATAGGCATTCTGTTTACATTTTCTTGGTATTGGTCTAACTGAATGGAGTGCAAATGTATATCTTTCTAAACTTATGTGACTACACATTAATGTGCACATTTTGCACTTTTATCTATCTTTATACACTAGTACAAGGGACTAACTAATTTTTGCACTCTGAAACATTAGCCATACTAAAGATCCTATGATTGGGAGGTTTACCAGGTGTTTCCTACTAATTTGTTTGGGTGTACCCACCTCTTTTTCCTGATACCTATTGTAATGTGTCTGACTTTTTATCATCCTTTTAAATGTAACTATCAATAAAAATTGCATTTTTTAATTCTTACTTTTGTGCCTTAGTTAAAGCGTCTTCCTTTTTGGTGGCTCCATATAGTGTATCAGAAAATGGGGAAAAAAATTCCAAGTGCACTGAAATTGCAAAAAAAAAAAAAGTGCAGTTCCACAGTTGTTTTTTTTTTTTACCATGTTCACTAAGTGCTAAAACTGACCTGCCATTATCATTCTCCAGGTTATTACGAGTTCATAGATACCAAATATATATATTATTTGTTATCTAAGTGGTGAAAAAAAAATCCAAAGTTTCTAAAAAAAAAATAAATGGCATAATATTCCGAGGCCCGTAGCGTTTCCATTTTTCATGATCTCGGGCTGGGTGATCGCTTATTTTTTGCACACTCAGTTGACATTTTTATTGATACCAATTTAGTATAGATATGATGTTTTGATCGCCTGTAATTGCATTTTATTGCAATGTTGCAATGACCAAAAGAGCGTAATTCTGGGGTTTCAATTTTTTTTCTTGTTACGCCATTTACCAATTACATCAATTCTTTTTATATTTTGATAGAGCATTTCTGAACTTGGCCATACCAAGTATGTGTACTTTTTATTTATTTTTATTGTCTTATTTTGAATGGGGCAAAATGGGGATGATTTTATCTTTTACATTTTTTTTTTATAATTTTAAAACTTTTTTTAATTATTTTTACTTGTTAGAATATTCTTCTTAGGAGGACAATCCAAACTATTACATCCGGTTGTAAGTACTTTTCCTGTGTTGAGCCATCTGTGCACAAATAATATGATATGACATCCAATGTATGGTGCTACAGTTCTATTTTTATGCCTGAGCATTTCAGAGAAAATAGACTTTAAACATCAGTGACCATAGCAGGAGATGAGACTAATCCATGTCTGCCACTGCACAGCTTTTCCCAGCGCTCCTCCAGGTTATATATGGGTTCTCCCAACTTTGTGGTGATAACTTGCTGATTACTGAAGGTCCCACCATTGGGACACCCACCATGGGCGTACCCACCATGGGGCAGGGGGGCAGCTGCCCCCCCCCAGAAGCAGGTGCGCACAGTGAAGGAGCACCTCCTGGCTGCAGTAGTGGAGAGCGAGTTTACTTTTCCTGCCGCAACGCCCCACATGCACCCCATCCTCGCCCTCCCAGAGAGACCCACCACAGCCCCACACAGATAAATCCCAGCAATGACCTGCTGGGCTGCTCTATGTGCACAGGACCTGTGATGAGGTCACAGGAGGGGAGGAGTCAGGGGGTCAAATGTTCAGGGGCCTCAGTGAATGCAGGACTCTGCTGTGCTGGTTGTCATAGTGCTGGATGAGGGTAAGTTTATGTGTGGGGTCAGGAGGGGTTTACATGTGCATGCAGGGGTTTACAGGTGCATGAAGCAGAGCTGCATGTGTACGAGTTGTATAGAGCAGAGCCATATGTGTACGTAGTGTATGGAGCAGAGCCATGTGTGTGCGAGGTGTACGGAGCCATGTGCTTGGACAGAGCGGAGCCGCGTGTGTTCAGGGTGTATGAAAAAGAGCACTGTGTGTACGAAGTGTACGGAGTGGAGCCGTGTGTGTATGAAGTGTATGGAGCGGAGCCATGTGTGTACGAGGTGTACAAAGCGGAGCCGTGTGTGTACAAGGTGTACGGAGCGGAGCCATGTGTGTACAAGGTGTACAGAGCCGTGTGTGTATGGAGCGGAGCCGTGTGTGTACAGGATGTACGAAAAAGAGCCCTGTGTGTAAAGAGTGGAGCTGTGTGTACAAGGTGTACGAAGCGGAGCCGCGAGTGTATGGAGAGGAGCCGCGTGTGTACGAGATGTACGGAATGGAGCTGCGTGTGAACTAGGTGTACGGAGCAGAGCTGTGTGTGTACAAGGTGTACGGAGTGGAGTCGCATGTGTACGAAAAAGAGCCATATGTACGAAGTGTACGGAGCGGAGCCGTGTGTGTACAAGGTGTTCAAAGCGGAGCCGCGTGTGTATGGAGCGGACCCACGTGTGTACGAGACGTATGGAGCGGAGCCGCGTGTGTATGAGGTGTACGGAGTGGAGCCACATGAGTACAAGGTATATGGAGTGGAGCCGCGTGTGAACAAGTTGTATGGAGCAGAGCCGCATGTGTACAAGGTTTACAGAGTGGAGCCATGTGTGTGTACGAGGTGTACGGAGCAGAACCGCATGTGAACGATGTGTATGGAGCAGAGTCGCATTTGTACGAGGTTTACGGAGTGGAGCCGTGTGTGTGCGAGGTGTATGTAGTGGAGGCGTGTGTGTACGAGGCATACAAAGCGGAAACATGTGTGTATGAGGTGTGAGGAGCCATGCGTGTGTGGCGCCCCTGAGGCTCAGTCGCCTCAGAGGTACTTCACCTTCTCCTAAGGTGTAGTGCCCCACCAACTACGTAAGTTGGGAACTCCTTTCCACATTCCAACACCTGCACCCACACACAGGATAGTTCAGCAATGGACCAGATTGCGGCTCCATGCTTAGAGGGTAGCAGAGCACCTTTTGTGGGTCCTTGCTTCCTAACACAAGATGTGCTGGGAGGTGGGTGGAGTTAGATATAAAAGAGTGGGAAGGTTTAGAATTGGAGTTCAGTTCAGTCTGAGAGGAGGCTGGAGGAGAGCAGGCTGACAAGAGGTCAGCCTGAGGGGAGCTCAAGGTGGAGGAAGACAGTCAGTCAGGAGAGGCTGAGGACTGGTCTTAGTGGAACGAGCTCCCTAGGAAAGGAACAGAAGGAGAAAGACGTAGAACTGCAACCTAAGCTTCCATATGAGAGAGAAGGAACAGCGCGGAACGAAGGAGTAGGAGAACAGAGAGGAGTTGTGGGTTGGAAGAGGAACCCTGCCTATAGGTTCTCAGCGCAAGGCCAGGGCCCGGTCCCCGAGGTTGTATGGACACTTATGGTTCTGCAGCAGACACCGGTGGAGTAGTTGGCTGTAAATGCACTACTCCCATCTAAGACTCGGGACACAACAGCAACCGAATAGAGAGCCAGGACTCAGAGAGGAGGCTACAGCTGTCTGTCATACAAGTAGAGTTGTTAGGAACATCTGACTGGAGGAACTTCAGAGTACCACGGTACTGGAGCTCTTCACACTAAAGGCGCAATAGAGGAGTCGTTCAGGAAAGGTACATGTTGGCGGAGTGTTGGAGAGGAGAAGCCTAACTTGCCCGGAAGGTTGATTGAATCTCTGCCCCGGAGGACACGGCATGGAAGCGGGCACCAGTGGTTACCAAGAACTGTGAGTAAAGCGTTGAAACTGCAAGCCCTGGTGTCCTCCATTCCTTCTTGCGTCCACCAGCACTGCTACATTCCCTGCGCCGGACACTACACCATCAAGGTGTCCCCATATCTACACTGCCATGGGACAACAGCCCTGCCTGTGGAGGGCTATACCACCATTGCTGCATCCCATCATCTGTCCTAGAGGATCTGTCTGCAGCGTCGGCTTAACATCTCCCTTGCCGAACACCACAGGTGGCGTCACAAGCTATTCAATTCCATTAACCACACACCACCATTGACATTGGGCGCCCAGGGCCATGGACCGAGTAACAGCTGCCGTGATACTTTTCCCCTGAAACTGGCCCGGTACCGAGTACCCCACTGCCCTGGGACTGGAGGGCGACCCACGAGTACAAGGTGTATGGTGGGGGACAGTCCCTATTTTGAGAGTCTGCCCCGCTGTCCTTACATTTCTCGCGGACGCAGGAGTACACGGCGGAGCTCCGAGGAGCACTTTAAAACTCGCATGGGACATTCCACAGGAAGTGATGTGCTGGAAGCTGACCGGAAATTAGATAATTTCAGGAGAAGATTGTGACTAGAGTTGAGCGACTTTTGGTTTTTTAGGGTCGCGTTTCGTTTTGTGAAACCCGACTTTTCCAAAAGTCGGGTCGAGCAAGATCGTCCGATTATAGGGAAAAGTCGAGGTCGTCCAGAAACACGAAACCCAATGTAAGTCAATGGGGAATAAAAGTCGGCAGTGAGAGGAGGACAGGAAACACACCTACAGTGCCCATTTGAATGCCAAAAGCATCAATTCTTCTTTCTTAAGCTTGTCAACCTTAATTAACTTCATAATACAAGTTACGCACTGAAAAATGGGGGTTATTTGGCTACAAACTGTGGGGGGGAGGGCTGGCTCCAGGTTTTCATGTGCCCTGGGCGAAAGAGCGCCCCTTTAACACATACCACAACTCATCATGCTCCGATACGGCAGAGAAATAGCGGTATAGTACAATGAAAAATACCTCACTTTTTACATCTCATGACGAGGCCCATCTATTTCTCCATACAGAATCATTGGTCCCATATAATGTTTGAAACAGTATATGATGAGCTCCACATAATGCTACAGTATATGTTGGTCCCCATGGATGAAGCTCCACTGTCTTATGGGCCCAAATAATGCTCCAAACATAATGGGCCCCATTTCTAATGCTCTAGTGTATAATGGGCCCTGTAAATGCTGCTCCAGTGTCTGATGTCCACCTTTGGAATGTTCCAGTGTATGGTGGGCCCCATCTATCATTCTCCAGAGTATAGTGCTCCCCAAAAATTGCTGTCCCAACATTGAAAACAATCAAATAAGTCTCCTCGCTAGGGAATCCCTGTACTTGTCTGGACAGGTGCTGTAGCTTGCTTAACAGCTCGCCAGCCGTTCTCACGCCCAGTATGGATTACACGTGATTGCACAAAGGTGAGAAAGGGTACCGTATCCCCAGATAACATGTATGGATAGCGTACACATTCAAAATATATGTCTCAGGAGGCAGGCTCAGACGGTGTTAGGCCCAGTATGGATTGCACGTGATTGCACAAAGGTTAGAAAGGGTACTGTATCCCCGGATAACATGTATGGATAGCGTACACATTCAAAATATATGTCTATACAGCATGAGGCAGGCTCAGACGGTGTTAGGCCCAGAATGGATTGCACGTGATTGCACAAAGGTTAGAAAGGGTACCGTATCCCTGGATAACATGTATGGATAGCGTACACATTCAAAATATATGTCTATACAGCATGAGGCAGGCTCAGACGGTGTTAGGCCCAGTATGGATTGCACATGATTGCACAAAGGTTAGAAAGGGTACCGTATCCCTGGATAACATGTATGGATAGCGTACACATTCAAAATATATGTCTCAGGAGGCAGGCTCAGACGGTGTTAGGCCCAGTATGGATTGCACGTGATTGCACAAAGGTTAGAAAGGGTACCGTATCCCCGGATAACATGTATGGATAGCGTACACATTCAAAATATATGTCTATACAGCATGAGGCAGGCTCAGACGGTGTTAGGCCCAGTATGGATTGCACGTGATTGCACAAAGGTTAGAAAGGGTACCGTATCCCTGGATAACATGTATGGATAGCGTACACATTCAAAATATATGTCTATACAGCATGAGGCAGGCTCAGACGGTGTTAGGCCCAGTATGGATTGCACGTGATTGCACAAAGGTTAGAAAGGGTACCGTATCCCTGGATAACATGTATGGATAGCGTACACATTCAAAATATACGTCTCAGGAGGCAGGCTCAGACGGTGTTAGGCCCAGTATGGATCGCACGTGATTGCACAAAGGTTAGAAAGGGTACCGTATCCCTGGATAACAAGTATGGATAGCGTACACATTCAAAATATATGTCTCAGGAGGCAGACTCAGACGGTGTTAGGCCCAGTATGGATTGCACGTGATTGCACAAAGGTTAGAAAGGGTACCGTATCCCTGGATAACATGTATGGATAGCGTACACATTCAAAATATATGTCTCAGGAGGCAGGCTCAGACGGTGTTAGGCCCAGTATGGATTGCACGTGATTGCACAAAGGTTAGAAAGGGTACCGTATCCCTGGATAACATGTATGGATAGCGTACACATTCAAAATATATGTCTATACAGCATGAGGCAGGCTCAGACGGTGTTAGGCCCAGTATGGATTGCACGTGATTGCACAAAGGTTAGAAAGGGTACCGTATCCCTGGATAACATGTATGGATAGCGTACACATTCAAAATATATGTCTATACAGCATGAGGCAGGCTCAGACGGTGTTAGGCCCAGTATGGATTGCACGTGATTGCACAAAGGTTAGAAAGGGTACCGTATCCCTGGATAACATGTATGGATAGCGTACACATTCAAAATATATGTCTATACAGCATGAGGCAGGCTCAGACGGTGTTAGGCCCAGTATGGATCGCACGTGATTGCACAAAGGTTAGAAAGGGTACCGTATCCCTGGATAACATGTATGGATAGCGTACACATTCAAAATATATGTCTCAGGAGGCAGGCTCAGACGGTGTTAGGCCCAGTATGGATTGCACGTGATTGCACAAAGGTTAGAAAGGGTACCGTATCCCTGGATAACATGTATGGATAGCGTACACATTCAAAATATATGTCTATACAGCATGAGGCAGGCTCAGACGGTGTTAGGCCCAGTATGGATTGCACGTGATTGCACAAAGGTTAGAAAGGGTACCGTATCCCTGGATAACATGTATGGATAGCGTACACAATCAAAATATATGTCTCAGGAGGCAGGCTCAGACGGTGTCAGGCACAGTATGGATTTGACGGCCCAGATGACACAGCGGAGGAGCAGGGAGAGGTAAAGATTGCAAATGCTGGGGCCCTGCCCAAGCAAGAGGGGCCCACTCGTGGGCGTCGGTACTGGCACTGGGCCCCTCATAGTACAGCGGTGTGTCTGACGGCGGGTGTGCACCACCACCGTCAGAGACACTTGATTGCACTATGAGGGACCCTGTGCCAGTGCCCGCGCCCAAGAGTCGGCCTACCCACCTGTCCAGGGCAACGGCACTCGCACGGTGTCGTGCGGTAGGTGGTGACCCCGGCCATGGGGGGGGGGAGGCAGCACAGTTAGGGAGTTTTAGAAAGTGGCATATGTTGATGTTGGACATTCAGCTGATGCAAAAGGCGAAATAGGTGAAGTACCAGGAAGAGGTGGACCAAAGCAAGCCATTTTTCTGTCACCCTATGTGTCATCAGGGGAAGGTGGGACAAAATCCTTGGAAACCCATGCGTGGTTCATTTTAATGAAGGTTAGATCATCCACATTTTGGGTTGACAGACGGGTCCTTTTTTCTGTCAGGATTGATCCAGCTGCACTGAAGACTCTTTCCGATAGCACACTTGCAGCTGGGCAAGCGAGCTCCTGTAAGGCATATTGGGCCAATTCAGGCCAGGTGTCCAGTTTAGCGGCCCAATAGTCAAAGGGGAATGACCTGTGTGGGAGAACATCGATATGGGAGGAAAAGTAGTTTGTTACCATAGTTGACAACTGCTGTCTCCTGTCACTTTCCATCGATGCAGTATTACCAGTTGTGTGAGCGGTATTTGAAAAATCAGTCCACAACATTGTCATGAAACCCCTGTCTCCAACGCCACTTCTGCTGTGTGCACCACGAACACCTCTGCCAAGCTGCCCCCGGCCCGTACGGCTCGTGTGAGAACCATCACCGCTGCTGTGTGCTGGGAATGCCTCAAGCAACCGATTTACCAGAGTTGCTTGTTTATTAGCCAATATTAGGTCAAGGTTCTCCTGTGGCATGATGTTTTGTAATTTGCCTTTATAGCGTGGATCCAGGATGCTGGCCAACCAGTAGTCGTCATCGTTCATCATTTTGGCAATGCGGGGGTCCCTTTTTAGGATCTGCAAGGCATAATCTGACATGTGGGCCAATGTTCCCGGTGTCAATGATGCACTGCGAGTGCTGGGTGGAGGAGCACTTTCTGGCAAATCCACATCCCTCCAGTCACGCACAAACCCTGTACCAGACCTTGCCACGCCAACATTTTCACTTGCCCCACGAGATGCATCCTCCTCCCCTAAGTAATCATCCCCATCATCCTCCTCCTCCTCCTCTTCTTCCTCCACCTCGTCCAGGAGAGGTCCCTGAGCAGACAATGGCTGAATGTCATCAAGGATTCCCTCCTCCTCTTCCTCCTCATCAACATTGGCTGCAGACGCCTGCTCCTTAAGGTGCGTCAAAGTTTGCATGAGCAGACGCATAAGTGGGATGCTCATGCTTAGGATGGCGTCATCTGCGCTTACCAGCCGTGTGCATTCCTCAAAACACTGAAGGACTTTACAAAGGTCTTTCAGCTTCGACCACTGCACACCTGTCAACTCCATGTCTGCTCTCAAAGTGCCTGGCCGTGTATCCTCCCACAAATGCATTATGGCCTGCCTCTGCTCGCACAGCCGCTCCACCATGTGCAGGGTGGAGTTCCACCTTGTTGCAATGTCGATAATGAGGCGGTGGTTGGGAAGGTGGAGCAATCGCTGCAGCTTCTGCATACGAACGGAGTGTACAGGCGACCGGCGGATGTGCGCGCACAGTCTTCGCACCTTCTGGAGCAGGGCTGTTAACTCCGGATAATTTTTGAGGAAGCACTGCACCACCAGGTTCAAGGTGTGAGCCAAGCAAGGTATGTGGCTGAGTTTTGAAAGGGCTATGGCTGCCACAAAATTACGGCCGTTATCACTAACTACCTTGCCTGCCTCAAGATGTACACTGCCCAGCCATGACTCAGTTTGTCGCTTCAAGTACTCGGCCAGCACCACGGCGGTGTGTCTGTCGCCCAAACACATCATCTGCAACACAGCCTGCTGACGCTTTCCACTAGCTGCTCGATAGGGGGACACATCGTGTGCAACAGTGGCAGCTGCAGATGGAGTGCTCGTACGACTGCGCTCTGTGGACGAGCTTTCGCTTCTGGAGGAGGTGGAGGAGGAGGAGGGTCGAACGCCTACAGCCAACTGTTTCCTATACCGTGGGCTAGGCAGCACTGTCCCACCACCGCTGTCCCCTGTGGACCCTGCATCCACCACATTAACCCAGTGCGCAGTGATGGACACGTAACGGCCCTGGCCATGCCGACTGGACCATGCATCAGTTGTGAGGTGCACCTTTCCGCTCACTGACTGCTTGAGTGCATGGACAATGCGGTCTTTCACATGAAGGTGGAGGGCTGGGATGGCTTTGCGAGAGAAGAAGTGGCGACTGGGTAGGTCATAGCGTGGTACTGCATAGGCCATGAGTTCGCGGAAAGCTGTGCTTTCCACCAACCGAAAGGGCATCATCTCAAACGAGATTAGTTTGGCAATGTGGGCATTCAAACCCAGTGTACGCGGATGAGAGACTGAGTACTTTCTTGACCTACTCATAGTGTCTGGGAGGGTGAGCTGGACTTGAGAGCTGCATATGGTGGAAGTAGCGGTGGACAGGGCGGACTGAGAGAGGGTTGATGATGGTGATGGAGTTGGTGTTCTTTCTGATGGCCTAGAATCAGTCTTTCGTTGATATAACAGTGGGATTCCCTGACTGCTGTGGCCTTGCAACGACACCTCAACATTTGCTGCTGTGCTAACCGGTGGGCTTACAGTGGGGGAAACAATGTAGCGTTGCTGACTACCTTCGTTGTGATCAGTTGCACATGTGGCACTTGAGGTTTGGTGTTGTGTCCACGCTTGCAAGTGCATGCTGGTTAAATGTCTAAGCATGCAACTGGTATTCAAATTTTTCAGATTTTTCCCTCGGCTAAAGGTCTTTGCGCACTTCTTACAGATAACCTTGGCCTGATCATGAGGATTTTGTTCAAAAAAGTGCCACACTGCACTCTTCCTACTTTGGCAGACATTTTGCGGCCTAGCACGCTGTGATCTTTTGACCCTCTGGACAAGCTGTCCAGCAACTCTTTTGATGTTTGGAACCTGTCTTTGGAGTGCTCCGGGCCTGCCAGATAACAGCTGTTGCGATGTCGATGTCTGCTGTGGATGCTCCTCATCTGAGCTATTGGAAGCAGCACCCTCTTCCCCCAATGGATGCCAATCTGGGTCAACAACTGGGTCATCCATCACCTCCTCTTCTATGTCATGTGCACCTTCCTCTGTGTCACCGTGTATGGTGGTATAGTGTGCGGGAAGGGGCACCTGAGTCTCATCAGGGTCAGAATCTGGCTCTGTACACTGCGAGGACAATGTAGTGCTCTGAGTGAATGTACCAGCAGAATCATCCATCAGCGGCTGTGCATCAGTGCACTCCATGTCAGATTCATCTTGGCCTGGGTAATTCACCATTTCACTTGATAATCCAGGCATGGTATGTGAAAACAGCTCCATGGAGTAATCAGTAGTATGGCCTGCGTCATCCTTCAATCTTGGTTGGGGTAAAGGACACAAGGAAAGGTGTGGTTCATGAACATGAGCCTCCAATGACGACTCAGTGCTTTTACTTTTTACAACTGAAGAAGAGGAGGCGATAGAACTGGAGGCTGAGTCAGCAATGTAAGACAAAACTTTTTCCTGATGCTCTGGCTTTAAAAGCGGTTTGCCAACTCTTAGAAAACTAAGCGTTCGAGGCCTTATGTAGCCAGACGATGACGCAGGCTCAACACCTCCTGCATTCGGTCCAATTTTGCTCTTGCCACTACCATCAGATCCACCACCAACACCATCATTACCAGCTGCCAACCCCCGCCCAATTCCACGGCCTCTTCCACCAGCCTTCCTCATTTTTGGTAGAAATGTAGACAAAATCCAACAAACTATATAGTATGTAAAACAAGGTGTCTATAGGACAGGGGAGATTTTGAATTTCTGTACACACTTTTGGACACTGGACACTTTTGGATTGTGTGAGGCCCACTGATATCTGAGCGCTATGTGACAGGCTCGATGGCACAGCTGTGACCTAAGTGACTAGAGAATAAGTGAGATTTTGAATCTCTGCACACACTTTTGGACACTGGACACTTTTGGATTGTGTGAGGCCCAATGAATATCTGAGCGCTATGTGACAAGCTCGATGGCACAGCTGTGACCTAAGTGACTAGAGAATAAGTGAGATTTTGAATCTCTGCACACACTTTTGGACACTGGACACTTTTGGATTGTGTGAGGCCCAATGAATATCTGAGCGCTATGTGACAGGCTCGATGGCACAGCTGTGACCTAAGTGACTAGAGAATAAGTGAGATTTTGAATCTCTGCACACACTTTTGGACACTGGACACTTTTGGATTGTGTGAGGCCCAATGAATATCTGAGCGCTATGTGACAAGCTCGATGGCACAGCTGTGACCTAAGTGACTAGAGGATAAGTGAGAGTTTGAATCTCTGCACACACTTTTGGACACTGGACACTTTTGGATTGTGTGAGGCCCAATGAATATCTGAGCGCTATGTGACAAGCTCGATGGCACAGCTGTGACCTAAGTGACTAGAGAATAAGTGAGAGTTTGAATCTCTGCACACGCTTTTGGACACTGGACACTTTTGGATTGTGTGAGGCCCAATGAATATCTGAGCGCTATGTGACAAGCTCGATGGCACAGCTGTGACCTAAGTGACTAGAGGATAAGTGAGAGTTTGAATCTCTGCACACACTTTTGGACACTGGACACTTTTGGATTGTGTGAGGCCCAATGAATATCTGAGCGCTATGTGACAAGCTCGATGGCACAGCTGTGACCTAAGTGACTAGAGGATAAGTGAGAGTTTGAATCTCTGCACACACTTTTGGACACTGGACACTTTTGGATTGTGTGAGGCCCAATGAATATCTGAGCGCTATGTGACAAGCTCGATGGCACAGCTGTGACCTAAGTGACTAGAGAATAAGTGAGATTTTGAATCTCTGCACACACTTTTGGACACTGGACACTTTTGGATTGTGTGAGGCCCAATGAATATCTGAGCGCTATGTGACAGGCTCGATGGCACAGCTGTGACCTAAGTGACTAGAGAATAAGTGAGATTTTGAATCTCTGCACACACTTTTGGACACTGGACACTTTTGGATTGTGTGAGGCCCAATGAATATCTGAGCGCTATGTGACAAGCTCGATGGCACAGCTGTGACCTAAGTGACTAGAGGATAAGTGAGAGTTTGAATCTCTGCACACACTTTTGGACACTGGACACTTTTGGATTGTGTGAGGCCCAATGAATATCTGAGCGCTATGTGACAAGCTCGATGGCACAGCTGTGACCTAAGTGACTAGAGGATAAGGGAGATTGGATTGCTTTTAAAAAAGCAGTTTGCGGAGCAGTGGGTAAACAGCAATGCCAGCCTGTCAGGAAGCCTTAAAAGGCAGCCCAACAACAAACACCACTGATACACCACTATATAGCCTCCCCTTGCACTGCACACAGTGACTGGTGTGTTGTGCAGGCCAAATTGCTATTAGCAGCAGAAGCAGGTTTTTTTTCTTCTCAGCAGGACAAAAAAAAAAAATTGGGATTGCTTTTAAAAAAGCAGTTTGAGGCCCAATGAATATCTGAGCGCTATGTGACAGGCTCGATGGCACAGCTGTGACCAAAGTGACTAGAGGATAAGGGAGATTGGATTGCTTTTAAAAAAGCAGTTTGCAGAGCAGTGGGTAAACAGCAATGCCAGCCTGTCAGGAAGCCTTAGAAGGCAGCCCAACAACCAACACCACTGATACACCACTATATAGCCTCCCCTTGCACTGCACACACAGTGACTGGTGTGTTGTGCAGGCCAAATCGCTAGCAGCAGAAGCAGTTTTTTGGTCTTCTTCCCTGCCTAACGCTCTCCCTACAGAATCAGCAGCAACCTCTCCCTATACTGAGATCGGCAGAAGTAAGATGGCGGTCGGCGTGCACGCCCTTTTATACCCCCTGTGACGCCCACCAAAGCAAGCCAATCACTTGCATGCCCTTCTGAAAGATGGTGGTGACCCGTGCCTAGGTCATCACGTTGCCCACAGTGTCCGTGGATCCTGATTGGCTGAAAAAGAGCGCAAAACAAACTTTTGAAACGCGACTTTGGCGCGTAAGTCGCCGACCTTGTGGCCGACCTCATCCTAGGGTTGGGTTTCGTTTCATGAAACCCGACTTTGCCAAAAGTCTGCGACTTTTGAATTTTTTCGACCCGTTTCGCTCAACTCTAATTGTGACGGAACCATGGAGGCTCTTCAGGGAATGCTTCAGATCCATCACCGTGTCCTTCTCCGACAGCGCGGACAGCGGGATAGCCTTGGAATTGGGAATGCCGGCCATGTGAGAGGATCATGTTATGTCCTGCATCGGGAGGCTCAGGTGGGCACTACAATGGGAGCTGGGTTGCTATAGTATCTTTAGTAGAATCTTTCTCTTTCTCTGTTTCTTTCTCTCTCTCTCAGTTCTTTCTTTCTCGCTCTAATCTTTTTTCTTTCTTTCTTTTTCTGTTCTTTCGTTCTCTGCTCTTTCTTTCTCTCTCTGTTCTTTCTTTCTCTCTATTCTTTCTTACCCCTCTTTCTTTCTCTCTATTCTTTATTTCCCCTCTTTCTTTCTCTCTCTATCTCTGTTCTTTCGTCTTTCCCTCTCTGTTCTCTATTTCTCTTTCTCTGTTTATCTCTTTTTATCTCTCTCCCTGTTCTTTCTTTTTCCCCTCTTTCTTTCTCTCTGTTCTTTCTTTCCCCTGTTTCTTTATTTCTTTCTTTCATTCTTTGCCCTCTCTGTTCTTTCTTTCTCTCTATTCTTTATTTCCCCTCTTTCTTTCTTTCTCTCTATTCTTTCTTTCCCCTCTTTCTTTCTTTCTCTCTCTCTGTTCTTTCTTCTTTCTTTCTCTGTTCTTTCTTTCTCTATCTCTGCTCTTTCTTTCTTTTTCTCTCTCTCACAGTTCTTTCTTTCTTTCCCCTCTTTCTTTCCCCTCTTTCTTTCTTTCTTTCTTTCTTTCTCTTCTTCCTTTCTATCTCTGTTCTTTCTTTCTTTCTCTGTTCTTTCTTTCTATCTCTCTGTTTCTCCTTTCTTTCTTTCTTTCTCTCTCTCTGATCTTTCTTTTTTCTCTCTCTGTTCTTTCTTTCTTTTCCTCAGTACCAGCCATTGTGCCCATAATGCCAGCCACTGTGCCCTCAGTAACAGTCAGTGTGATCAGCAGTGCTAAATGGGTGCTGTTGGGGCATGGATATGGGTGTGGCTAGTTGTGAAATGGGTGTTGTCGGGGGCATGGCCTACAATATGCTGCACGCCCGACCATGGCTTGCCCCCCTAGTTTTGATCCTGGGTACGCCCATGACACCCACAATCCCAAAATAGGGTTTCTGAAGTGCCCCGTGTGAATAGAGCAAAGGCAGCACATACACACCAATAACCCATTCTTTATGGAGCTGCCGTTGTACTCGTTTATCTCCAGCAGACCCATAAACTTGTGCAGACAATGAAATGGGGTACTTTAGTGCCTTGTTCTCAGGATTAATGGGGGGCCCAGAGGTCAGACCTCTCGCAATCAGTGAGATATCACCTATTGTGTAGATAAGATGATAACTTGCTAAGTGCAGAATTACACTTTAAGGGCAAACTAGATGGTTCACATCACAAGGTCTTTTTCTGTCATTAGTCTTCTATGTTTCTAAACCTTAACAATTAAAATTGAGCTTGTACATTTTCCAAAGTCATTCTGGATGATCAGTTCAATGATGTATTTATAATGGCTTCTCCCATATCAGATAGCATGGAAGATGACATTTAAATCTTCTCTACCTTTGAAGCATCATTTGCATCCCATCATTTTTGCATCTCTTTCACCATTTTATTCTGCTCCCACATGACTCTGTATATAAAATGCAAATCTCTGCTTTCAATCCATGAATGCTTTTTTCACTTAGCCATTGTTGCTTTTGCCACTTCTGTGTCTTATCTTTTGATATTGATGTTGTTCAATTTAAAAAAAAGTATTTATAAAGTAGATACAATAATTAAAGTTTTGCTCTAAAGTCTATACTTTTTCTACTTCAATTTTATTTCTTTAATACAATGTTTTAACAGGACATCCTGATTTTAGTGGTCCTTATTGGGGGACTTCCACCTTGTATATGGTGGTTAGAAGTGATATTTTTCAATTTTACTAACCCAAAATTAATGTACCAGGACCCAGGAGTGTCACTGACCTCTATATCCTTTATGGATATGTCTCGGAGTGAATGAAATCTTTCCTTTGACAAAGTCAGACATCAGTGTTTTAGGCATTTGTTCAAGTTCAGAAGTGACATTAAAGATATACGTCCACATTCCTACTTCTAAAAGGACACCTTTTTGGCCTCCCCCAGGTGAATGGGGTATAATGATACATTTACCATGACACTGGGAGATTATTTGACATTCCTGTTAAAGGGATTTTCCCATTACAAAGTTTGTTGCTTCAAAGAAAAGAAAAACTTTGTTCACCCTCCAGGAGTTCAACCTCTGTCTTTGCCATTGCTACATTTTTTGTTGATTGGCTGCAGCAGAGACGTTACATCAACAGCGCTACAGACAATCAATGAGCTCATTGGCTCTGCCAATGAAGACAGCAAGGACCGCCAAGCTCAGTGATTGGCTGCAGCACTGTCATCATGACGTCACTGCCGGAGCCTTTGACAGGGGGCAGCCCATTTAAATACCCATTTGTCTTGTCAACACACCTTTTGTCTGACCACCTAGAAGACTTTTGACAATCACTGGGGCTTAAGCTAAAGCTGGGATCAAAATTACTGAATGTGGATATTGCGTCTTTCGTGGATTTTTCCTATTTAGGGCGGGTGCAGATGAGAGTATTTTCGGTGCTTTGTGATTGCACCCGGAACAATGTTATTCTATGGGCCAGTGCACATATCAAATATTTTCCTCGGACAGAGTCTGTCTGAAGGAAAAAATACAGAATGCCAGAGTTTGATCTAATTTTTGGATCACATATGGCCATGCAAGCCAGTGAGTCCATGGAAAACATTTCCAATGACTCACAGTATGTGGAAGATGGAGACATTTGTTTCTGGTTCACCATCATCTCCTCATCCATGAAAATTGGATCACACTCTGATCAGCGCATGATTAGCATAATCAATCCAAGCCCCTTGGAGGAGAAAACATACGTCGTCTGCACCTGCACTCAAACCTATGAATTATATAGTCTATATATAAAATAATGACAGAAGAGGTAAATTATAAGGTGACTTGCATACTTTACCGAACATGGTCTGATATTGCCACGATGTCCAGCATTGTACATTACAGATCAATTCTATCCTATATTAGAGGATCATTTACATATACAATATTGTATATATTATATCAACTATTAATACAGTGCTCAGCATAAATGAGTACATCCCCTTCAAAAAGTAACATTTTAATCAATTTCTCACTGAACACACGAACAATTTCCAAAATTTTGGCAAGAATTTATTTCATAGAACATTTGTTTGACCCATAACATGAAAGTAAAGTTAATAATATAACTTTCATTACAAAATTTTCAGCTTTACTCGAGCTAGCTGATGTGAAAATGAGTACACCCCAAATAAAAAAAATACTTCTAGTATTGTGTATGACATCCATAATTTTTAAAGACAGCGTCAAGTCTTCTAGGTCTGGAATAAACAAGTTAGCGATGTATTGCAACATCTATCTTTTTCCATTCTTCAAGACCGAGCTCTTTTAGAGCCTGGATGCTTGATGGAGAGTGGTGACATCTTGTCTCTTCAGATTAGGAGACACTTGGCCACTGAATCAGTTTCACCCTGTTCTTCAGAAATGCATCAGCTGGGTGGTTTAGATCATTGTCATTGTCATGCGTCTGGATTTGAAACCTTAAGCCTGTGATTTGTGGTCTGCTTCACTAGCCAGTGAACCACAGCAATTGCACATTTTCTCCTAGTGTTTATTATCTGTTATCCTTGCTTTAGTCTTTTGAGGTTAACAGGTGTTTTCATTTATTCATGTGTACGCCCTATCACCTTTCAGGTGCGGCTTTATATACTTTCCCCCCTGCTGGCATTTCCTCCTGATTAAATTCTTATTTAGATGTACAGCCATACTTCCATGCCAGTCAGCGAAACACCAGCTAGGGTTCATCTTTCTGCTAATTATGCTTTTCACCCTGCACCTATGTTCTGTCTCTTGTTTAGGAAGTAGGCAACATACTCTCTTGCAGTATGTACCATATCTTCTCATATTTCATTATTTTTATTTAATTCACTCTGGAATCTCTATCGCAGCACTCCTTCCCTTTTTTAGGTAAATCGCACTCTGCTCTGCCCACTGGTTTGTTAGAAAGAACGTGAAGCACTTGACAGCCTTGCAAGCAGCATAGGTCCGAGATGACATTGTTAAGTCTCTTGTTAGGGCTGCTCCAGCCCATGTAGGAACCACTAGGGATTGCGGGGTCAGAATCTCTAGTCCGTACAGGAACCAGCAGAGTCAGTTGCAGTTTCTAGTGTTTTTAACCTGTTTTTCCGTGTGAGTTGTTGCACAATCATTACAGTCTTGTTGGAAGAGTTCTCGTCTACCATGGGTGCAGAGTGATGGCAGCTTCTTTGTCATTATTGAGCAGTATATCTGTGAATTAATGATACTATCAATGACATGGAGCCCCCCAACACCAGGAGCTCTCATGTGCCCCAAATAAGGACATGACGACCAACAGGTCTCACTGTAGGCAACATATAGTAGTGAGTATTGTATAATGAGCAGTGACTGTAATTGCTCCATACACTGCACCGGTGACTGGAAGTGAACAGCTATGGGGAGAATTAACTTTTCTTGTAGCCTTATACGATTTATATGCTCTTTACCTGTAGAGTAACCCTTATTTAGATTTCCAGCCATACTTCCATTCTTTATGCCAGTCAGTGAAAGACCAGGGAGATAGCGTTTTTTGGAGGTGACAAGTTCCCTTTTAAAGTGAAAGAAATGTAACAGTGATGAATTAAAATAATGACACACATAAGAGATCTTGTCACAAAATGATGACTATGAAGTAAATGTAACTCTAGTAGTATAGAGGCGGGAGGGGCGCAGACAGATCACATTTCTACTCTTCCAGGGTTTGTCCTCAATTAACAACAGAGGAGAGGTTACATGGATGGAAACATATATATGGTATGTAGGGAGAACAGAAAGCATGAGATAGTCACTTTGTAACAGTGTAGATCAGGCTTGTGAAGGTGAAACCTCGGGTGGACACTGACCCACATCTACAGGTATCGGGTGATGAATTCAGGATCCGTCTTTGGGGGAAGCTGGTACTATGGTGACTCTACTTATCCTACTCGTGATCTTCCCATGTACAGGTGAGTGTATCATCCTTTTAGTATCTTAATGAAGTCACATTTTGGCAATGTGGAATTTAGTGTATAACTATTTTTTTTTATTATGTGTTCATTTCTTTCTTGTGTCCATTATGTTTATTAACCCCTTAGTGACCCAAAAGAACCTTAAAACAAAAGTTAACTTTTTAATAATGTTTGATAAGTATATACCCCTCGTTTATGATAATGATCAGTGGGGTTCCTGGTCCTAAGACCCCCTCCATGATCGCTATAACCAAGCCTATACCTAAGTGCACAGACTGGTGTATGGACAGTTTCTACCAAGTTCATCCTCAGCTTTGTAAAAACTAGAAAAGAAGTTGGATATCTTATTTGAGTACCGATTGTGTTTTTATATTTTTCTTAATGTTTTAGTAATCATAATTTTTCTTACTTTTATTAACATTTTTATGGTTCTTTGTCTATCTATCTAAATATTTTTTATATACATATATGCACTATAAAGAGTGGACGTTTTCTGTAACACCCAAGAAATAAAAAAAAATCTACAAAAGTGAAAGAGGGTTTGTTGCATCATCAAATGCACCACATTTATTAGTGAGGCATGCCACTTTTAAGGAACAAAATACTGGACTAAAATTTTCTAATACACTTTAATTAAAATTTCCTACCGTTCCCTCAGTACTCTAACTGCTTTACTTTATTTCTCTACTTCCTCTGATGATGCTTCTTTTGAGAATCCCATTACATGCTGGGATAGTGAAAAGAAGCGTCATCAGGGGGCTGCGGCATCGTAAATGCATACTGGACAGTGGCATACAGGAAGTTATGCATTGGTTCCATATTAAAAAATATAAACAAGCGCTATATGTTTTTTATTTTCTTTCGTTATCCAGTATCTTATGAATTAGAATCCAATAAGTCAACACTAGTGGAGCTTTCAGACCACTTGATGGACGGCTACCACAAGGATGTGAGACCTGTGAAGAATTGGAGGAAAACAACGACAGTATATATAGAGGTGGCCGTATATGCAATTCTTGGAGTGGTAAGTTATTTCTTTCCTTAGGTATGGCTCTTCTAGACTTCAGAGTTGTTTAAAACATTGGGTTCAGCAATTGTTCAAATGTCTATTCGGTTTTCTTGCTTTCTAAACCAAGCCTTCTTCAGAGCGATTGTCCCCTTCAGAAAGCTCATTGCCCCCCTATAACAAATTTGAAAGTTCATTTTCAGGATCCTTGTATCTTGTCCAGAATAACGCATGGTTAGAAAGATCATTTCTTGCTTTGTAGGACCTGTGAAATCCACATTGGCTTCACTGCGAGAAGTAATATATTGATGCTTTTCTGTATAGCCAAAAACACAAAAATTGTATGCCAATACATACATTAGCCTGTCATCAAGTGAATGGATTTCTCAAAGGGGATCTTACTTCACATTTTACAATAAAAACTTTATTGTACAGTATACATTATTATTACTATGAGAAAAGAAAGCATAAAGACTGATTGGATTGTACAACTGTTTTCTGTTGCACCACCCGTCACAAGCTACAATCTGGTCCTTCACTAGGTCGAACCTAATCGATCCTTCCTCTGGTGTGCAATGTCGTCTTTGGGCATCTTGCCTCTGCTCTGGGGCTCCGTCACTAGGAAGGCCTCTAACATCACTGTACACATCATGAAATCAGAACATGCATCACCTAAGGCTTAGTCTGCACCTTGGGTGATGCACATCATCAAATCTAGGTGTAGTGATGTGCACCGTACTGTTAGAGGACTACTTGGCACTATAAGTTGTAGCGCAAAGTGAAAATTCTTGAAAATGAGCTATAGCTTAGTAGAAAGGTGCAAAGAAGAGGTCGAATGGGCAAAGGACCGGTGATGAGCTGCGGAAATGGCGAAACAAGTGAGTGTGAAGGTGAGGGGCTTTTTACTCTGTTTTCTGGGCCAATACAATGCAGGTAAATGGTGAGTGGCTGATCATTATTTTACTAGATTTACAAGTAGTGAACTGCAAAAAAAATGGATTTAGGAAAATCTGAAATTTAGCATAATTTGCAGTGAATTCAATCTGCCTTTAACAAATTTGCTTTAGTTTGTATATTCTAAGGGATAATGTTTCCTCTTGTGGAGATTGACATGCCAGGGAAAGGAGACTTATGAAATGCTCCTCTGGTCAATTAAATATGCAAATTGGCTCTTCAGAGAGGACATTGACATTAAATATATTGCCACCTATTGGAAGTACCAATTCTAAAAGTCAATATGGACCCCTTAAGGAGCTTTTTCACATAACTTAGGATACAAACCAGAATCTCAGTTTGCAGACACGTGTTTCGGAGTGTTTCCTATCCTCAGTGCAAAGCATGAGATCTCATTTGGCTGTATGAAAGGCCTCTGACTGGGGTCTAAAGGGTAACATCTAAAGAGAAGGACAAGCCAGACATGCCAGCGTAAGGAGACTTGTAGTTTATGCCATGCTCCTCTGGGAAATTAAATATGCAAATTTGCATCTTAATTAGTAGGTAAGATATAATCATGATAAACTTACATTGGTTTGCATTACTAATAAAGTGACCAAACATTTTACATCAACTTTAGTTTTGTAATTTGTAACCATTGCTAAAAAGTCATTGTTGGATTAGTTGTGACCTATAATACAATATTGCGAGCAAGAGTCTGAGATCAGACATTTTATATTTGAGCCTCTGATTTCTAACTTGGACGTTTCATTTTGGCTGAATTTCTCCTTTAATAGTTTGGTAACATTGTACAATGATCGAATCAACACAAATCAACACAGGAAAGTCTGAGTAACATCTACAATGCTATAAACCAAAACATGATAACTAATACGTAGGATGGAAGCATAACAAGAAGAAATCAAACTTTACATTATATCAGACATTGTTCCTCATGACATTGCATCATTTCAGCCATACTATGATTTTAATAGTCGTTTATATCTTTAATACTTTAATAGGATGAGAAAAACCAACTAGTGAAGACCTATATCTGGTACAATCAGGTAATGATACTAATAATTTACATTAATATACAGGGTGATTCACTCGCTACTTTTCCTGGAAAAATTGTTGTAACTTCTGAAGGTCAACCGTACTAAAATTTGGACCGTACATACCTTGCTTCATGAGAAGTGAGAATGCACAGAACCTCAGCAACAGCAACGAGAAACATCCTTGAGCCGAGCGGTCTCACCGACTCGTCCCTCCGTGGGTCGTTTCCACTACGAAATAGACTTAGTATATCAGACACCAGACTCACTATTATTGCACCAGGTGTACATACACCCTATAACTGCAGAAAACCACTCCACTGTCAAAATGATAGAAAACCCGAAAACCACAGGAGTTTAAATAAAAATACAAAATCTTTATTTCCATAGACAAATAATTAAAAAGCACTTAAATATTAGACAATGTATTCCAATAGACACCAAAAAAAAGGGAAATATGGCGCCAAGTATTCAATAATTAGTCAAAAAATGTCACTACAGTGATAATTTACCCCAGATAAAAATCTCCCATGCTATCACAAGTTACGTGGCTACCAAGTACCGCGTGTGAGTATTTACTCCCCTCTTCCCCCTACTTTCAGGAATTGTCCGGTCATATGGATTGCATGTTATGACATGTGGGACACTATGGAGGATAAATGGCTATTCTGGTCTCACTAAACTATAAAGGCCCCGTCACACATAGCATTCTCGCTAACGAGATCGCTGCTGAGTCACAACTTTTGTGACGTAACAGCGATGTCACCAGCGAGATCGCTGTGTGTGACAGCGATCAGCGACTGGCACCCCCTGCCGGTATCGCTGATCGCTGCCAGAAACCTTTGGACATTTTTTTCTTTGCTGGTCTCCCGCTGGCCAGCACGCATCGCTGCGTGTGACAGGCGGGAGACCAGCGATCAGCTGTAAAATAGTAAAAAAAATACAAAATATTGTTATTCTCACCTTCCGACGTCCCGCAGTCTTCCCGCCTCTCTCCACGCTCCCGGTCCCAGTAATCCTTTGCAAGAATGACCGTGAGACTTCGCGATCCCGCGAGAACGGACATCATCATGGTAATTCTCGCAAAGGATTACTGGGACCGGGAGGCGGGAATGCTGCGCGGGACGTCGGAAGGTGAGAATAACAATATTTTTTATTTTAATTCTATTTTTGACATGAATATGGCATCAGCGCTAACGAACACAGCGATGCCGCATGCGTGGCGTCGCTGTGCTAATCGCTGGTGAAGCTGCCTGTTTGACAGCTCACCAGCGATCACATAGCAACTTACCAGCGATCCTGACATGTTGATATCATTGTCAGGATCGCTGGTAAGTCGCTATGTGTGACTCCAGATTAATGGACTATTTCCTGGAGATTTGTGGGCCTAAGGCTACTTTCACACTTCAGGTTTTCGGCGTCAGGCGCGATCCGGCGTCGTGCCGGAACGCCGGATCCGGCAAATGTTTAGTAAAACCGGATGTGACGGATCCGTTTTTCTGCCGGATCCGTCTTTTTCTTGACAGACTAAACCGGATCCGTCTCATCCGGTTCATCCGTTTTTCGATGGATTACGCCGGATCCGGTTTTTAAAATTGACCCTTGTGGCCTTCCGAACGGGATTGGCTACTGGAAAACTATATATAGCATGTTCCTACAGCCCTTCTTTGACAGGTTGGAGAGAAGAGCAAGTTATTGGCGAAGATGGATGTTGTCACTGGAAATATTTTGAAGAATTTGGCGGATTTTATAGCGGAGGCGAATCGTTTGAGGGTGATTGTTATGGAGAAGGAGAGAGCGAGACAGCAGCGCATCAGGCATCGTAGACGACGTTTGTGGATCCACCCCATCACAGCCAAGAGAATGACGCGTGGGGTCTATTCTACACTCTGCATGGACCTTCGACGAAACCCGGATAAATTTTTTGGATATGTTAGGATGAAAATGGAGAATTTTGATTACTTGGTGGAGCGCATTGCACACCTCATAAGAAAAGCGGACACCTATTGCCGCTTCTCTGTTTCACCCACAGAGCGTCTGATGGTGACTTTAAGGTAAGCCACATTTATTGGATGTGATCGCATCAGAGCACACTTTCACTGCAATCTTGTTGGTGGTAGTTTGTATCTCCAAGTGTTATAGCTCAGTTTTGGTATGTAATGCTGTGATTTAAAACTAATTTATTGTTTTTTAATTCCCCACAGATTTCTTGCAACTGGAGAATCCCTTTCGTCACTGCATTTCCAGTACAGACTCGGGATTTCCACCATATCTGGAATAGTGAAGTACACATGCCGTGCACTGTGGGACTCCTTAGCTGAAGAGTTTTTACCAGAGCCCACAACAGAGAGGTGGATTGAAATTGCTGACAAGTTTCAACAGATATGTCAGTTTCCCAACTGCTTGGGCGCTGTGGACGGGAAACATATCCGCATTGTAAAGCCAGCTGGATCGGGATCGGAATATTTCAATTACAAGAAATATTTTTCAATTGTCCTCATGGCCATCGCTGACGCGGAATACAAATTTATTGCGGTTGATATTGGGGCCTATGGCCGTTCCATTGACTCTCAAGTTTTCAAACTGTCTGCCATGGGGCGTAAACTGTATGGAAACACCTTCCAGTTCCCACCACCTAGACCGCTGCCGCAAACATCTGGTCCACCTATGCCATTTGGCTGTGTAGGGGATGAAGCCTTCCAGCTGTCAGAACACCTTTTGAAACCGTACTCTAGCAGAGGATTGACAAGACCAAAACGCATTTTTAATTACCGCCTCACAAGAGCAAGAAGAATGGTTGAATGTACCTTTGGTATTCTGACAGCCAAATGGCGGGTCCTATTGACTGCGATCAACCTCAAGACAGAAACTGTGGACGAGGTGATCAAAGCGTGCGTGGTACTCCACAATTTTGTTATCTGCAAGGAACCCATTTCCATTGAGGACACCTCTGAAGAAACCACCTTGCAAGATTACCATGACATTACCACTAGAAGTTCTGTGACGGTTTCAGTAATGAGGGACAATTTTGCACTATACTTTATGTCACCTCAAGGCAGAGTACACTGGCAGGATGACAGAGTGTGAAAGATTTGTGCCCAACCAAACTTGTGTACCTTCTGTACCAACAGTATATACCTTTGCCAACCAAAGTTGGCTATCTTGTCATGGTCTCTATTTTTAGCTTTAGGCCACAGGTGTGTACCTGGTTGTGTTTTATGCAAAGTATTTCACCTTTTAACAAAAGTTGTGTACATTGTTAGGAAATCACCAACAATAAACACAACTTTTTAGGTGAAATACTTTGCTTCAAACACAACCAGGAACACAACTGTGGCAAAAAGCTAAAATTTACCCACAGTTATATACCTAGTTTTGAATACCATTTCACCTTTTAAATACCCTGTATTTAACCTTTTTCGCCGCAGAAAGAAATGACAGACAACCAGTGTAAAATAATTTAACTTTTATTGAAAAATGTTTTTTTTAGTAAACTTTTTTAAAATTTTAATAAACTTGTTTAATAAAGCTTTGAAACTATAAAACTGAAACCATAAAACTGGTCATTTTTATTTAAATACACACATTATAAATCTGTGTAGTGTGTGGTGGAAATACTGCTGTAGGGGCTGCGGGACACTTCGACACTGGGAGTGTGGAGAGAGGACTGGGATCATGGTGGGGAAGGAACAGTTAGAGGTGAAGGTGTGGAAAAAACTACAGAATGGGTGGACATGTGGGAAGCAGAAGAGGTGGTGGGTGGTGGAGTGGAGGGTTGGGCAGGGACTGTAGGAGCAGATGATGTTGATGGAAAGTTGTATGGGGAAGGAGTTTGGTACGGGGCAGGTTGCTGGAAGTGGGGAGATGTCTGGTACGGGGCAGGTTGCTGGAAGTGGGGAGATGTCTGGTACGGGGCAGGTTGCTGGAAGTGGGGAGATGTCTGGTACGGGGCAGGTTGCTGGAAGTGGGGAGATGTCTGGTACTGGGGAGGTTGCTGGTACTGGGGAGTTTGCAGGTACTGGGGAGGTTGCTGGTACTGGGGAGGTTGCTGGTACTGGGGAGGTTGCTGGTACTGGGGAGGTTGCTGGTACTGGGGAGGTTGCTGGTACTGGGGAGGTTGCTGGTACTGGGGAGGTGGATGGTGCTGGGGAGGTGGATGGTATGTAATAGGAGGGGGAGGATGGAAAGTGGCTGGAGGGGGTGTAGATGTAATAGGAGGGGGAGGATGGAAAGTGGCTGGAGGGGGTGTAGATGTAATAGGAGGGGGAGGATGGAAAGTGGCTGGAGGGGGTGCAGGTGGAGGAACTACTGTGGTGGGAGGAGGAGGTTGGGAGGTAACTTGCTGGAGAGCAGCATGGCATGAATGCATTACATGCATCTGCTGGGCAGGAGAGAGCGTTTCCATGCGCTCCACAACAGACCTGAAAAAGGTGTGGTTTGGCGAAGATCTTGCTTCTGAATGCATGGTTTGCAGAAGTGTCTTCACCTCCATAATGCTGGAGTTGATCTGCTGATAGCCTGCGGTGATTTGCTCTGACAAGACTTTTAGACAGTTCTGGAAAGATGCATTCAGATGCAAGAACTCTGGCGCATAAGTCTTTTCCTGACCCCTCTGCCGCTGCCGCCCAGTACCCGCAGGTGTACTAGAGGTGGCAGGGGCAGAAGGGTGGGGTAAAGGGAAAGCGATCTCCTCACCAGCAGCTTCATGTAATGTAGGCGGCCACGATGCTCCTGTGCTGGTGGATGGGACTGATGGGTCGAATGTGTGGGAAGGCTTGGAAGGTGCAGATGTACCGGGGCGGTCGAAGTCTCCCTCGGTGCCGGTCTCCTCAGGGATCGCCTCAGAAGGGTCCAATCGTGCAGGCTCCCGAGTGCTGCTCACCGTGCTGTGGAATAAAGAGAAAAAAAAAACAATTAAAATAGTGACATGGTATGGCCCTGGCTGAAAAAAAAAAGTTACATCTAAACATTTTTTTGTCACATGTGGTGTGTAATATTTACCTTCTGGTGAGCATTGTCTCCCGGAGGAACGACAGGGCTCGTGCGTACTTGTACTTGCTCCTGCGTCCTCCAGATCCACTCGGGGCCCGCATCTCTTTATTGAACTCCTTCTTGAAACGATCCCTCACAGACCGCCACCGCTTCACAATTCTCTCCCCTGAAACGAGAAAGGACAAAGTGGTTAGTATACAACATCAGTGTTTCCCAAACTCCAGTCCTCATGGTCCCCAGGGGTCATGTTTTCAGGATTTCCAAAGTAAATAGAAATCCTGAACACATGATCCGTGGGGACCACGAGGACTGGAGTTCGGGAAACACAGGTTTAAATCAAGCAACCGGTACTGTATATACTTACGCTCTTTAATCTGGGCCCGAGCTTCGAGGTCCTCCCAGCGGTCCACAAGGAGCGAACAGATTTCCTCCCAGAGTCGTCGGGTAACGATCAGGTCAGCGTGGCGTCGGTCAGCCATATTCCAGAGCGGCTCCCTTTCTCTGACGAGATCGATGAGGCGGTCGACATCAATCCCTCCATCCTCACCGTCAGAGTCGGGAGCACGCTGTGAAGGCTGTTAAAGAAAAAGACAAAAATAACATAATTAGCCTCCACAAAAGAAATGAAATAAAAAGTGCAAAAAAAACAAAGCAAAAATATTTATACTTACACGCTGGTGACCGCCGCGTTGCTGTCGCCGACGACCCTGGGAGGCACTGCGAGGACCTCTTGGCCGAGCACCAGATTGGGAAGACTAGAGAAGAAAACAAAAAATGTTATGTCTTTGGATGTAGGCATTTGTTTGCTGTGTGTGGTCTGCAGAACATTGTTTTCTATGTGTTGTGTGTAGTGTGATGTGTTTCTGCGTTTGATGCAAAAAACTTACCAATTGTGAGCCCACTCCAAGTGTCTGTCCACCCCTTCCTTCTTCTTCTGGGAGCTCCTCTTCATCTTGTGATTCCTGTTTTGAAATAAAAGGCAATGAATACACATATATTACAGAGATGATGGATTTTGGAAATAAAAACTTACCGTCAAACGCTGACGATGCGAGGGAGGGCTCCCAGAAGATGTGCTGTCTTCCTCATGGCCAGACTCCATGGCTGTGGGTGGTGTTTCTGCTGCTGCCATTGCTGCTGCTGCTGCTGCTGCTGCATCTATTGGGCGGCTGTTGAATAAAGAGAAACAAAGGGCCAATGAATATCTTGATATTCCATAGCCCTAGTTTGGAGGAATGGGGGATTTGATAATTACCGTCTCTCATCTGCTGCTGGACTCCCCTCCCGTTGTTCAGCATGCTGCTCCATTTGGGGTGGTGCTGATGGTGCTGCTGCTGCAGATGTCTGCTGCCTTCTCCTGCTCCTGGTTCTTGGCTTGGGTGGCATGTTGGGTGTGGCTGAGGGTCCCATTGTCTTGCTTTTATATATGTCCTGTGGGCAGAGCTACTGAGCATGCTCAGACCAAAAAAACCGGATCCGGCGCATTGCAGCGCTCATAGGCTTTCATTGTATGAAAAAGCCGGACACGCCGGATCCGGCGTGTCCGGCTTTTTCGACGGATACAAAAAACGTTACAGTCACCGTTTTTTCCAGACGCCGGATCGCGTCACATTGCCGGATCCGGCGAAAATCGGATGAAATGCATGGCCATCCGGCTCGATCCGGCTCTAATGCAAGTCAATGGGGGGGAAACCGGATCCGGCATTGCATTTCGACGGATCCGGTTTTAGTCAAAAGCGCCGGATCGCGCCTGAAGCAGAAAACCTGATGTGTGAAAGAGGCCTAACTTGTGATTGCATGGGGGATATTTATCTGGGGTAAATTATGTGGTAAGTTACGCCCATGATTCCACTCAAATATTTGCCCAACTCTAGTATTTACCACTTTCATATTTGTATTAATGTGCATGATTGGCCTTGATTTTCCTATATTTAGTAAATTCTCTTTTCTTTTTGGTTGTTTCATATATGAGAAAACGTCCATAAATACAGTTTAAAAAAAAATCAAAACTTTAACCTAGCAAGTTTTGCATATATGGGTTATAAATTTTTAATAGCGTTATAACCATTAATTGTTTTATCTCCTTGTTTGATTTTACCTTGTACAGTCTTGGGTGGATGAATTTTTAAAGTGGGATCCGATCCAGTTTGACAACATCACTCATATCTTCATTCCCACACATTCAGTATGGCTTCCAGATATTATGATTGAAGAAGTGTAAGTCATAATTTTTTTTTTCCTTCTAACCAATGAAGAAACCCTCTCCGTGGTAATTACATACAGACACATAAAATTGGTACAATCTCTATATATAAAAATGAATGTGTGTGTGTATCACCAACCAATCACGAAGCATCTTTCATTTCACCAGAGCTGTTCAAAAGAAGCTGAGCTGTGATTGGTTGCTATGAGCAACAGTTTTCCCACTTGACGACACCTCAGCAGATACTGACATCGTGGGAGAAATATAGCATCCTCGGAAACATAAGCTCCCAGCCATTGTCTGCCCCCCTGAAAGGAGCACAGAGCACATGACAGAAATGAAACCCCCCTCCTGTGCCCATATACCTTCACACATCCTCCATCCTATAGGCACATCTTCCCTCTTAAAGGGATCATTGGTATGGAAGTCAGTCCTCTCTTAAAGGGATCCCTGGTATGGAAGTTAGGACCGTTCCACTCAGCTCTGTGGTACTGACCCCAGGGTCTCTTAAAGGGATCATTGGTATGGAATTTAGGGCAAATCCACTCTGTGCTTTGGTACTGACCCCAGGCCCTTCTTAAAGGGATCTCCGGTATGGAAGTCAGGGCAAATCCATCCAGCTTTAATTCTGACCCCAGGCCTCTCTTAAAGGGATCCCCAATATGGAAGTCAGGGCAATTGCCTTCAAATGCTCTGGTACTGATCCCAGGCTCTCTTAAAGGGATCTCCTGCATGGAAGTTAGGGCAAATCCCTTGGCGCTCTTATTCTGACCCCACGGTTCTATTAAAGGGATCACTGGCATGCAAGTCAAGGCAAATCCACTCAGCGTTCTGGTTCTGATCCAAGGCTCTCTTAAAGGGATCCCTGGTATGGAAGTTAGGGCAAATCCACTCAGCTCTCTGGTTCTGACCCAAGTCCCCTCTTAAAGGGATTCTCGGTACGGAAGTGAGGGAAAATCCAGTCTGTGTTCTGATTCTCACCCCAGGCTTCTATTAAAGGGATCAATGGTATGGAAGTCAGGGCAAACCCACTCAGCGCTCTGGTTCTGACACCAGGCCTCTCTTAAAGGGATCCCCACTATGGAAGTTAGGACTGTTCCACTCAGCACTCTGGTTCGGACTCCAGGCTGAGGGGATGATGTGGGATATTAGGAGTAGTAGTTCAGTGGCTCTGGCCGATGGGATGATTTGGGATATTATGGGCAGTAGTCCGGTGGCTCTGGCTGATGGGACAATATGGGATATTATGGGTAGTAGTCCAGTGGCTCTGGCTGACTGGATGATATGGGATATTATGGGTAGTAGTCCGGAGGCTCTGGCTGATGGGATGATGTGGGATATTAGTGGTAGTAGTCTGGTGGCTCTGACTAATGGAACGATGTGGGATATTATGAGTTGTCCGGTAGCTCTGGCTGATGGGATGATATGGGATATTAGGAGTAGTAGTCCAGTGGCTCTGGCTGATAGGAGGATGTGGGATATTAGGGGTAGTAGTTCGGTAGCTTTGGCTGACGGGATGAGGTGGGATATTGTAGTGAATGTGGCTATGCAGAATGGGCGGGGCTATACACTCAGCTTTATATATATATATATATATATATATATATATATATAAAGTCAATGCAAGAAAGCGGATGGCACCGCTGTTACCGTGCTAAGGTCCGTGGCTGGCAGCAGAGTGCGACCTTTTTCTCTTGGAAAAAAAAAAAAATATATATATATATATATATAGATATAATCATTATAATTTGTTATAACTAACAGTAGTTAGTTACTATGCCCGGGCAACGCCAGGCTCTTCAGCTAGTAGTTAATAAAAAAGAGTCAAGAAAAAGAAAAAAAAAGGGTGTTCTACTCCTTCGGGACACCTAAGGTTATTTCTGCCTATATGAAGCCTGGTGTAGAGGTGGGTATAACATTGTATTGCACTTTTTGTCTGTTTTGCTATAATTTTGCTCAGATAAGTTAATGTTGCTTTGTATTTAGCAGACTAAAACTGAGATAGTTGTTGTTGAGTTCGAGGAAACTTCCAAATCAAGGTTCAAGCAAACTCTGGGTTACTCTTTGTGAAACAGTGTTGTTGTGAATTCATTTTTCCCTTCACCATTGAGGTCTGATGAACTCCCTCCTCTGGTGAAGGAAGGTAGTGAGACTGATTACCAAACACCTGGGCAGCTAGATGATAACTGGGTGGCTGGAATTGCGGACTGGATATAAGGCTGCCGACGCCCTTCTTCCTGGCTGGTGATTTTCCTGCTGGATTCTTGGAGACCAGTCTGATTCCTGCGTCTCAAAGCTAAGTTTTTCTGCTCTGCTTTGTACTCTTCAGTTTTGTTTTTGTTTTCCCTTGTTTTTTGGGAGTTCTGCCATCCTCGGCCGGGGGTGAGCTGAATTCCATTTTTGTCTCTGATCTGTTGATCTTTTGCTCTGTCTTCAGAATATACCTGAGTGCTGATATAGTCTTTTGAAGCCTAGCGACTTCAGGGCCTGTTTTTCCTATCAGTCGGTTGGCTCATTTTGATAGGGTTTTTGCGTATGGCAGACAGCAGCTTTCCTATCCTGTCCTATGTAGTTAGCTTGGGCCCCATCATTTGCTCAACCTATCTTTCTATCTGTGTTAGTGTTTTCATCTTGCTTCACCGTCATTATATGTTGGGGGCTGCCTATTGCTTTGGGGTCTGCTCTGGGGCAGTTTAGTTTTTCCCCTTTCTGTCTTTAGGCTATGTAGCTCTCCGGCTGTGATCGAGGGGTCTAGGGCACCGTAGGAACTCCCCACGGCTACTCCTAGTTGTTGTGGATAGGTTCAGGGGGCTGCCAACCTCTCTGGTTTCTCTGGACTTAGCTGGTATTTTGTTTTTTCCTCCTTCGGTGACTCATCATAACACAGTGCTTTAAGCAAGACCTGTCAACACGTTAGAAGTGGTCATTTTGCTCTTATTTTATTCCTGCTTTTTCCATGAGTATTTTGCTTTTAGTTTTATTTAAATCCGCCTTACGGTTACAGAGATATAGGTCTTTTTATTTAGTGCTAATTTTTATGGTGTTTACAAGGGGGTGTGGCTCACTAAATAATGAGCTAAAATACACGCCCTGGAGGATCCTGTGAGCCACACCCACTTAGAAAAGACCAAAAAAATAAATAAAATAAAAAGGACTGTATCTCTGGGAGAATATGATCAATTTAGAAAAGCGAAATGTGGAATAATCAGAAAAGCAGCAAGAATCAAATAAGAGCAAAAGCAGGACACTTTTGACCTGGTGACAGCTCTGCTTTATCTGGCAAAATACTGGTTATCAATGGCTACCTTTAGGGTAGCTCAGGAGCTTATCGCATGTGGTGATATTATTGGGTCTAAAGGGGGTTATTAGCTTGAGAAAAATTGTGTTTAGATATAATATGTTTGAATTATAAATATACAGACATTACTAATATATTTTCGAAGGGGTACTAAACACTGAACATCAACGACAGTCCTGTAACTTATGAAACATTACCATCTGTCACAACTTACACCTTTGCCGGCTGCCGCAGTGTTTTCTTTGACTGGTCTCCCTGAGGTCAGTGATTGTTTCGTGATGTTGGTCTACTAGGCATTGCTTCCACCTAGCCAGAATCCTACTTCGCACTGATGAGGGGCAACACCCCGAAACAGCTGTCTGTGGATGGATACCTGACCTTGGTATTTCCCTTGTCATATCTGTAAACTCGTAAAGAGCTGGATATTAACTTAAAGGGCCACTTAATATGGTGGTAATGGTGGTTTCCGAAAGGAGCCATCCCTTGGCTGGGTCCTTCCCTGGAGGAAGATCTGGCTAGTCCCGTGTTTGAGACTCTTAAATGAGGCTCCACGGACTTTATTTGCACACAACTTATGCATAGGCAGAGAAGGGGCAGCCAGTCAGCCAACCCTCTTCACATACAGCACATACTGACACAGGAAGTATATTTCATTTATTTTTTACTCATTTATATAGCGCCACTAATTCCACAGCGCTTTACAGACCTCATTATCACGGTCCCCATTGGGGATCACAATCTAAATTCCCTGTCAGTATGTCTTTAGAGTGTGGGAGGAAACCAGAGAACCCGGAGGAAACCCACCCAAACTCCTTGCAGATGTTGTCCTTGGTGGGATTTGAACCTAGGACCCCAGTGCTACAAAGTAACAGAGCTGACATTGAGCCACCACGCTGGCCTAATTTATCTACTGGGTTGAACCCAAGCTAGAGCGGTGATGCTATGAGCAGGGACTGATGCTGTTATCTGAAGACTGAGGCAATATTGAGATCACAAGAATATTAGTTAGCTTTGTAGATTTATATAGACTTCTAGCCACTGTAAAAAGGGAAAAATCCTGTGCCAAAAAATGAAAAATTATTTTCTGTTGGGGACACTGGCATCCGAGCATCATCTTGTGGACTTTCATATACATTTGCTGTGACTTTTTTTTGCTGAGCTGATGTTTTTGTTTTCTCTTTTTCCTTCACTTCTAGACACCCCCTTTATTTTTGTTTCCCCTAGCGGCAGTCAAAGGCAAACAGAATGTTATCCTTCAACTTCAGCTCTATGCAGGCTTTAAAAAGTTTTATCTATTACGTCTAGACAGATATATAAAGAAATCAATTTGCAAACAATTTTGAATGAAAAAATAATAATTCTTTTTAAAAGTGATTATGAGCATGGTGATTTCTTGCAGTCTGAGTGTCAGCATTAATCCTACAGTGTCACAGAAGAGCTTCGTGTTCCATTGTGACAAAATGTTGTTCACTATAAGTTGCTACTTTCTTACTATCTACAGCTCTGGCAAAAATTAAGAGACCACCACATCAGGACCCTGTCATGGGCAGCCCATTCTCCAGACCTGAACCCCATTGAAAACCTCTGGAATGTAATCAAGAGGATGATGGATAGTCACAAGCCAAACAAAGAAGAACTGCTTACATTTTTGCGCCAGGAGCAGTGTGAAAGACTGGTGGAAAGCATGCCAAGACGCATGAAAGCTGTGATTAAAAATCATGGTTATTCCACAAAATATTGATTATGAACTTGTTTTCTTGGCATTGTTTGAGGTCTGCAAGCAATGTTTTTTTTTAATTTTGACCATTTCTCCTTTTCAGAAAAAAAAACAACAAAATTTATCGCTTGGAAATTCGGAGAAATGTCAGAAGTTTATAGACTAAAAGGACAATTTAAATTTTACTCATACCTATAAAGAGAAAAATCAGACAAACTGAACATTTTTAATTGGTCTCTTATTTTTTGCCAGAGCTGTATAGTACATTCTGCGTTTTATATGTAATACTCTGCTCCATTACTGAATGCCCCGACAATTACTGATTGTTTTCGGTCTGCAGTGTGGGTGCTAGAGAGACAACAGATGCCCCTTATATCTACGTGAACAACAGAGGCCGAGTCTTCAAGAACAATCCCATTCACATCATGACTTCCTGCAATCTTGATATCTACCATTTCCCTTTTGATTTCCTGAACTGTTCCATCTCATTCAGAAGCTGGCTTCATTCCAGTAAGAATATCAGAATTTTGCTTCTAATTACGTTTTCAACCAAATGTATTAAATATCATTCATGATAAGAGAAAAAACAAGGGAGGGGGCGCAGACATAGGGCTTCACCTGGTATAAATCAATGAAAATGAAAAAAGTAGTCTAAAGTACTCACCCTTTATGGGTTGTGTTCAGACACAACCACTCACAACATTTTTTGCAGTTGTATAGCTGCTGCAGAGCTCGTGCAGGTGGAAACGTCCACTAAGAATCACAAGTTGAGGATCAAGAAAAGCACTTCTGAGCAACCGCACTGCTTCAGTGACACGAATTCTTCAGAAATCCATATAAATCTTTCAAGTTCTTTATTAACCCCTTCACCCCAAGGGTGGTTTGCACGTTCATGACCGGGCCAATTTTTACAATTCTGACCACTGTACCTTTATGAGGTCATAACTCTGGAACGCTTCCATGGATCCCAGTGATTCTGACATTGTTTTCTCGTGACATATTGTACTTCATGGTAGTGGTAAAATTTCATTCAAATAACAAGCGTTTATTTGTGAGAAAAACGGAAATTTGGCGAAAATTTTGAAAATTTCGCAATTTTCCAACTTTGAATTTTTATGCCCTTAAATCACAGAGATATGGCACCCAAAAAACTTGATAGCTAACATTTCCCACATGTTTACTTTACATCAGCACAATTTTGGAACCAAAATTTTTTTTTGTTAGGAAGTTATAAGGGTTAAAAGTTGACCATCGATTTCTCATTTTTACAACACCATTTTATTTTTACAGACCACATCACATTTGAAGCCACTTTGAGGGGTCTATATGATAGAAAATACCCAAAAGTGACACCATTCTAAAAACTGCACCCCTTAAGGTGCTCAAAATCACATTCAAGAAGTTTATTAACCCTTTAGGTGCGTCACAGGAATTTTTTTGAATATTTAAAAAAAAAAATGAACATCTAACTTTTTTTCACAAAAAAAGTATTTCAGGTTCAATTTTTTTTATTTTACCAAGGGTAACAGGAGAAATTGGACTGCAAAAGTTATTGTGCAATTTGTCCTGAGTACGCTGATACCTGATATGTGGGGGGGAGCGACTGTTTCGGAGCATGGCAGAGCTCAGAATGGAAGGAGCACCGCTTGACTTTTTCAATGCAAAATTGTCTGGAATTCAGATCGGACGCCATGTCACGTTTGGAGAGTCCCTGATGTACCTAAACAGTGGAAACCCCCTACAAGTGACCCCATTTTGGAAACTAGACCCCCCCCAAGGAACTTATCTAGATATGTGGTGAGAACTTTGAACCCACAAGGGCTTTACAGAAGTTTATAACGTACAGCAGTACAATTAAAAAATCATATTTTTTCCACAAAAATGATCTTTTCACCCCAATTTTTATTTTCCCAAGGGTAACAGGACCCTAAAAGTTATTGTGCAATTTGTCCTGAGTACGCTGATACCCCACATGTGGGGGTAAACCACTATTTGGGCGCATGGCAGAGCTCGGAAGGGAAGCAGCGCCATTTGACGTTTTTGGCTGGAATTGAGATCGGACATCATGTCGCGATTGGAAAACCCCTGATGTACCAAAACAGTGGAAACCCCCCACAAATGACACCATTTTGGAAACTAGACCCCCTAAGGAACTTATCTAGATGTGTGGTGAGAACTTTGAACCCCCAAGGGCTTCACAGAAGTTTATAACATAAAGCCGTACAATTAAAAAATCATATTTTTTCCACATAAATGATCTTTTCACCCTCAATTCTTATTTTTCCAAGGGTAACAGGACCCTAAAAGTTAAAAGTTATTGTGCAATTTGTCCTGAGTACGCTGATACCCCACATGTGGGGGTAAACCACTATTTGGGCACATGGCAGAGCTCGGAAGGGAAGCAGCGCCATTTGACGTTTTTGGCTGGAATTGAGATCGGACACCATGTCGCGATTGGAAAACCCCTGATGTACCAAAACAGTGGAAACCCCCCACAAATGACACCATTTTGGAAACTAGACCCCCTAAGGAACTTATCTAGATGTGTGGTGAGAACTTTGAACCCCCAAGGGCTTCACAGAAGTTTATAACATAAAGCCGTACAATTAAAAAATCATATTTTTTCCACAAAAATGATCTTTTCACCCTCAATTCTTATTTTTCCAAGGGTAACAGGACCCTAAAAGTTATTGTGCAATTTGTCCTGAGTACGCTGATACCCAACATGTGGGGGTAAACCACTATTTGGGCGCATGGTAGAGCTCGGAAGGGAAGCAGCGCCATTTGACGTTTTTGGCTGGAATTGAGATCGGATACCATGTCGCGATTGGAAAACCCCTGATGTACCTAAACAGTGGAAACCCCCCACAAATGACACCATTTTGTAAACTAGACCCCCCAAGGAACTTATCTAGATGTGGGGTGAGAACTTTGAACCCCCCAGTGCTTCACAGAAGTTTATAACGCCCGGGCGTGAAAATAAAAAATTCTTATTTTTTCCACAAACATGATCTTTTAGTCACCATTTTTTTATTTTCCCAAGGGTACCAGGAGAAATTGGACCCCAAAAGTTGTTGTCCAATTTGTCCTGAGTATGCTGATACCCCATATGTGGGAGAAAACTACTGTATGGGCACACGTCGGGGCTCGGGATGGAAGTAGTGACGTTTTGGAATGCAGACTTTGATGGAATGGTCTGCGGGTGTCATGTTGCCTTTGGAGAGCCCCTAATGTACCTAAACAGTGGAAACTCCCCACAAGTGACCACATTTTGAAAACTAGACCCCCTAAGGAACTTATCTAGATGTGAGGTGAGCACTTTGAACCCCCAAGGGCTTCACAGAAGTTTATAATGCCCGGGCATGAAAATAAAAAAATCGTATTTTTTCCACAAACATGATCAATTAATCCCCAATTTTTTTATTTTCCCAAGGGTAACAGGGGAAATTGAACCCCAAAAGTTGTTGTCCAATTTGTCCTGAGTACGCTGATGCCCCATATGTGGGAGAAAACTACTGTATGGACACACGTCGGGGCTCGGAAGGGAAGTAGTGACGTTTTGGAATGCAGACTTTGATGGAATGGTCTGCGGGTGTCATGTTGCCTTTGGAGAGCCCCTAATGTACCTAAACAGTGGAAACCCCCCACAAATGACCCCATTTTGAAAACTAGACCCCCTAAGGAACTTATCTAGATGTGAGGTGAGCACTTTGAACCCCCAAGGGTTTCACAGAAGTTTATAATACCCGGGCATGAAAATAAAAAAATCGTATTTTTTCCACAAACATGATCAATTAGTCCCCAATTTTTTTATTTTCCCAAGGGTAACAGGAGAAATTGAACCCCAAAAGTTGTTGTCCAATTTGTCATGAGTACGCTGACACCCCATATGTGGGAGAAAACTACTGTATGGACACACGTCGGGGCTCGGAAGGGAAGTAGTGACGTTTTGGAATGCAGACTTTGATGGAATGGTCTGCGGGTGTCATGTGCATTTGGAGAGCCCCTGATGTACCTAAACTATTGAAACTCCCCACAAGTGACCCCATTTTGGACACTAGACCCCCCACGGAACTTATCTAGATGTGTGGTGAGCACTTTGAACCCCCAAGTGCTTCACAGAATTTTATAACGCTCGGACGTGAAAATGAAAAAATCATTTTTTTCCACAAAAATGATATTTTTGCCCCCAATTTTTTATTTTCCTAAGGGAAACAGGAGAAATTGGACCCCAAAAATTGTTTTGCAATTTGTCCTGAGTAGGCTGATACCCTACATGTGGGGGTAAAACACTGTTTGGGCGCATGTCAGAGCTTGGAAGGGAAGGAGCACCATTTGACTTTTTCAACTCAGAATTGGCTGGAATTGAAATCAGACGCCATGTTGCATTTGGAGAGCCCCTGATATGCCGAAACAGTGGAAACCCCCAATTCTAACTCCAACCCGAACCCCAACACACCCCTAACCCTAATCTCAGCCTTAGCCCTAACCCTAACCCTAGCCCTAACCCTAACCCTAACCCTAGCCGTAATGGAAAAATGGAAATAAATACATTTTTTTTATTTTATTAATTTTCCCTAACTAAGGGGGTGATAACGGGGGGTTTGATTTACTATTTATGGCGGTTTTTATGTTTGGCGGCTGTCGCACGCTAAAAGACGCTTTTTATTGTAAAAATAGTTTTTGCATCACCACATATTGAGAGCTATAATTTTTCCGTATTTTGACCCACCGAGTCATGTGATGTCTTATTTTTTGCGGGACGAGTTGACGTTTTTATTGGTACCATTTTCGGGCACGTGACATTTTTTGATCGCTTTTTATTCCAATTTTTGGGACGCAGAATGAACAAAAACCAGCGTTTCATGAATTTCTTTTGGGGTGGGTGCGTTTACACCGTTCCGCGTGCGGTAAAATTGATAAAGCGGTTTTATTCTTCGGGTCAGTACGGTTACAGCGATACCTCATTTAGGTCATTTTTTTATGTTTTGTCGGTTTTATGCAATGAAAACTATTTTATATAAAAAATAATTATTTTTGCATCGCTTTATTCTGCGAGCTATAACTTTTTAATTTTTTCGCTGATGATGCTGTGTGGCGGCTCGTTTTTTGCGGGACAAGATGACGTTTTCAGCAGTACCATGGATATTTATATGCGTCTTTTTGATCGCGCATTATTACACTTTTTGTTTGGCGGTATGATAATAAATCATTATTTTTTGCTTCGTTTTTTATTTTTATTTTTTAAGGGGTTCGCTAAAGGGGTTAACTAATGGGACAGTTTTATAGGGCGGGTTGTTATGGACGCGGCGATACCTAATATGTGTACTTTTATTGTTTTTTTTTTTTATTTTCAAAAAATGGATTTATTTGGGGGAATATTTTTTTTTTTTTTTTGTAATTTATTTGGCGATTTTTTTAAAATTATTTTAACACTTTATTTTTTTTTTTTTTTTACTTTATTAAATAGTCCCAGGTGGGACATCATTGTTCTGTGACAGATCGCTGATCTGTCACATCACAGATCACTGTGACAGATCAGCGATCTGTCACAGGCAGTGCACAAGGCTTCCTCATGCCTGTGCTTTGCAGGCACTGAGGAAGCCAGCTTCCTGCAGGCCCCCGAAGGCCCCCGTCGCCATCTTGGATTCGGGGGCCTGCAGGAAAGGAGCCCCCGGCAGCAGCGCTGCACATTGCGCTGCCGTGGGGGGCTCAGGGAAGCACGGAGGGAGCCCCCTCCCTGCCGATGCTTCCCTTTAACCCCCGGTACACCGCGATCAAACATGATGTGTGTAAGGGTTTAACGTGTCGGGGGCGGTCCGTGACCGCCCCTGACACATTGTGCCGGGTGTCAGCTGTGATAATCAGCTGACACCCGGCCGCGATCAGTGGCGCTCACAACGTGGGCACCGCTGATCGCGTTAGACGTACTATCCCGTCCATGGGCATAGAGGCCCGGGTCCCATGGACGGGATAGTACGTCGGATGTCAGGAAGGGGTTAAATGTACTACATAGAAGTCTATGTTATCATATTGATTGTCTGAATGGGATACACAATACTATCACTATCTGGAATATATGTTTTTTGATATATATGTTATTTTGCCTGTTTTTGTTTTTCTTCTCAAATATCTTTATGTGCAACATGTGCAGGTTGACGCCCTTTTCTTACGACGGGGGGCCATGTCCACACAGCATATAAAGCTATCATTTGTATAGACCGATTACAACTCTGTACTGTAACCTGAAGAAGAGGTGCGGTTTGTCGCTTCGAAACGCGTAGTTTTTGTAGTACATTTAATAAAGAACTTGAAAGATTTATATGGATTTCTGAAGAATTCGTGTCACTGAAGCAGCGCGGTTGCTCAGAAGTGCTTTTCTTGATCCTCAACTTGTGATTCATGATAACAGGTAAGTGATCTGCTTCTGAGACAGTTCTCATCTTTGCATCGTCTCTTTCAGCTCAAGAAATAAATCTATCTTTATGGAGAACACCAAAAGACATGCAATTGCTCAAAAACCCTTCTGAGGACGATGGAGAATGGGATCTCGTAAGTGTGGTGCCCAGTTACGCAGTGACTACTGATCATAACCTCAATTATGGACAGATAACGTTCTACGTAAGTGAATGTCAGGATGAAGCAGAGACCCTGTGTGCTCAGCAACTGATCAACAAAAGTTGAATTTTATCCCATTAGTAATATTGAAGTCCTGTAGCTTTCCCCATATAGGCTGTCTTTTGAGCAGCCATCCCATCAAAGTTTTTTATCCTATTAATATATTGCATTTTTGATATTATGTAGCAGTATACTTAGGCTACTTTCACACTTGCTTTTTTTTGCAGCTCGTTTTTCGCGCAAAAAAACGCATTGAAAAAACGCATACAAACGCATGCAAATGCTGCGTTTTTTTCAAGCATTTTTATGCGCATGCATGAAAAAAAATAAGCGTTTTAATGCATTTGTATGCGTTTTTAGTGCATTTTTACCGCGTTTGCATTTTTTTCCAACATTAGTTGGCCTCACCAAAAAAATCAAGATAGGGTTAGGATTAACACTAAACCAAACCATGACTTTACTAACTCTAACTCCTATCCCTAACCCTAACCCTAACCCTAATACTAACCCTAACCAAACCCTACTAACCCTAACCCTACTAACCCTAACCCCTAACTAACCCCTAACCCTTAACCAAACCCTACTAACCCTAACCCTAACCCAAACCCTAACCCCTAACTAACCCTAGACCCTAACCCTTAACCAAACCATACTAACCCTAACACAAACACAAACCCTAAACCCCCTTAACTAACCCTAACTCTAACCCTAACCCCTAATTTCCATTGACTAACCAATGGTCAACAAAAAAACGAATGCGCAAAAAAACGCATACATGCGCATGCCAATGCGCACGTATGCGCACCCATAGACTTACAATGGGTGTCTTGCTGTAAAAAAACGCATTGCGCGTGCATGCTTTTTTTGAGGCAAGTCGGACGCCCAAAAAATGCAACAGGATGCATTTTGTGCGCCCGAGAGCACACCACAAAAAAACGCATGGGCGCAAAAGCGCATACAAACGCATGTGTATGTGCACATAAGCGCATCCCATGCAATATATAGGAAAAAATGCATGCGTTTTTTAGCGCTAAAATACAGCGCAATAAAGCGCAAGTGTGAAACCAGCCTTACAATTGCTCGTTTGCCCCTTTACCCAGTTACCGTAATTCTTCTCTTTTCAATTAGGTCTATGTCACCACGTGATTAAATTCATACTAGCTGAATCCTTCCAAGCTCTATAAAGAAACAAGAAGTCTCTTTTCTCTGCATGAGTCATCATTAGAACTACAATTCCACATCACTGCAAAGTTTCTGGCAGGTGGGAGGAGCAGGTCAGGAGTTGAAGAGGAGGTGGAGCTGGGCTGCCAGGGACTTTGCAGTGAGATACAATTGTAGTTCTAATGATGAATTACTGTGTTTATTTGTGCTGGTCTTCTGAAACTTTATACTAGCCAGTTAATAAATGCACTCTGGCTTGTATCAGGTTGGGATACATCATCATAACAAACCAGCTCCATCATTATACCGAGCATGCGCAATGAGCAGATGAAGCCTTGGCTAGGCCATCTCACTTCACAGCACAGTGGTGGAAACCATCAGTCCTGGGTTGTGATTATGTATCCCGGGCCTTAGGCCTCTTTCACACATCAGGTTTTCGCCGTCAGGCGCGATCCGTCGCTTTTGACAGAAACCGGATCCGGCGAAATGCAATGCCGGATCCGGTTTCCCCCCCATTGACTTGCATTTGCGCCGGATCGCGCCGGATGGCCATGCGTTTCATCCGGTTTTCGCCGGATCCGGCAATGTGTCGCAATGTGTCGCGATCCGGCGTCTGGAAAAAACGTCTACTGTAACGTTTTTTGTCTCCGGCGAAAAAGCCGTACCCGCCGGATCCGGCGCGTCTGGCTTTTTCACACAATGAAAGCCTATGAGCGCCGCAATGCGCCGGATCCGGCGAAAGCCTGATCCGGCGGCCGGATCCGGTTTTTTTGTCTGAGCATGCTCAGTAGCTCTGCCCACAGGAGATATATAAAAGCAAGACAATGGGACCCTCAGCCACACCCAACATGCCACCCAAGCCAAGAACCAGGAGCAGGAGAAGGCAGCAGACATCTGCAGCAGCAGCACCATCAGCACCACCCCAAATGGAGCAGCATGCTGAACAACGGGAGGGGAGTCCAGAAGCAGATGAGAGACGGTAATTATCAAATCCCCCATTCCTCCAAACTAGGGCCATGGAATATCAAGATATTCATTGGCCCTTTGTTTCTCTTTATTCAACAGCCGCCAAAGAGATGCAGCAGCAGCAGCAGCAGAAATGGCATCACTGGCAGCAGCAATACCCACAGCCATGGAGTCTGGCCATCAACAGGACAGCACATCTTCTTCTGGGAGCCCTCCCTCGCATCGTCAGCGTTTGACGGTAAGTTTTTATTTCCAAAATCCATCATCTCTGTAATATATGTCTATTCATTGCCTTTTATTTCAAAACAGGAATCACAAGATGAAGAGGAGCTCCCAGAAGAAGAAGGAAGGGGTGGACAGACACCTGGAGTGGGCTCACAATTCGTAAGTTTTTTGCATCAAACGCAGAAACACAACATCACACTACACACAACACACAGAAAACAATGTTCTGCAGACCACACACAGCAAACAAATGCCTACATCCAAACACATAACATTTTTTGTTTTCTTCTCTAGTCTTCCCAATCTGGTGCTCAGCCAAGAGGTCCTCACAGTGCCTCCCAGGGTCGTCGGCGACAGCAACGCGGCGGTCACCAGCGTGTAAGTATAAATATTTTTGCTTTGTTTTTTTGCACTTTTTATTTCATTTCTTTTGTGGAGGCTAATTATGTTATTTTTGTCTTTTTCTTTAACAGCCTTCACAGCGTGCTTCCGACTCTGACGGTGAGGATGGAGGGATTGATGTGGACCGCCTCATCGATCTTGTCAGAGAAAGGGAGCCGCTCTGGAACCTTTACCCCACCCTTCTGCCCCTGCCACCTCTAGTACACCTGCGGGTACTGGGCGGCAGCGGCAGAGGGGTCAGGAAAAGAGTTATGCGCAAGAGTTCTTGCATCTGAATGCATCTTTCCAGAACTGTCTCAAAGTCTTGTCAGAGCAAATCTCCGCAGGCTTTCAGCAGATCAACTCCAGCATTCTGGAGGTGAAGACACTTCTGCAAACCATGCATTCAGAAGCAAGATCTTCGACAAACCACACCTTTTTCAGGTCTGTTGTGGAGCGCATGGCAACACTATCTCCTACCCAGCAGATGCATGTAATGCATTCGTGCCACGGTGCTCTACAGCAGGTTACCTCCCAACCTCCACCTCCCACCACTGTAGTTCCTCCACCTGCACCCCCTCCAGCCACTTTCCGTCCTCCCCCTCCTATTACATCTGCACCCCCCCCAGCCACTTTCCATCCTCCCCCTCCTATTACATCTGCACCCCCTCCAGCCACTTTCCATCCTCCCCCTCCTATTACATACCAGCAACCTCACCAGTACCAGACATCTCCCCACTTCCAGCAACCTGCCCCGTACCAAACTCCTTCCCCGTACCAAACTCCTTCCCCGTACCAAACTCCTTCCCCATACAACTTTCCATCAACATCATCTGCTCCTACCGTCCCTGCCCAACCCTCCACTCCACCGCCCACCACCTCTTCTGCCTCCCACATGTCCACCCTTTCTGTAGCTTTTTCCACACCTTCACCTCTAACTGTTCCTTCTCCACCACGATCCCAGTCCTCTCTCCACACACCCAGTGTCGAAGTGTCCCGCAGCCCCTCCAGCAGTATTTCCACCCCACAGTATACCGATTTGTAATGTTTTTTTTTTGTAATAAAAATGCCCATTGGGTTTAAAACCTTTATTAGGCTAGTTTCACACTTGCTTTTTTTTGCAGCGCGTTTTTCCCGCAAAAAAACGCATTGAAAAAACGCATACAAAAGCATACAACTGCTGCGTTTTTTTCAAGCATTTTTATGAGCATGCATGAAAAAAACGCAGCGTTTTTATGCGTTTGTATGCGTTTTTAGTGCGTTTTTACCGCGTTTGCGTTTTTTTCCAACATTAGGTGGCCCCTCACACTAACCCAAACCATGACTTTACTAACCCTAACCCTGACCCTAACCCTAACCCTAACCCTGACCCTAACCCTAACCCTGACCCTAACCCTTAACCAAATCATACTTAACCCTAACCCAAACCCTAAACCCTAACTAACCCTAACCCTAACCCTAACCCTGACCCTAACCCTAACCCTAACCCTGACCCTAACCCTTAACCAAACCATACTTAACCCTAATCCTGACCCTAACCCTGACCCTAACCCTTAACCAAACCATACTTAACCCTAATCCTGACCCTAACCCTGACCCTAACCCTTAACCAAACCATACTTAACCCTAATCCTGACCCTAACCCTGACCCTAACCCTTAACCAAACCATACTTAACCCTAACCCTGACCCAAACCCCAACCCTAACCCTGACCCTGACCCTAACCCTAACCCCCCTTAACTAACCCTAACTCTAACCCAAACCCCTAAATTCCATGGTTAAAAAAAAAAAATGCATATGCAAAAAAACGCATACGTGAGCATGCCAGTGCGCACATATGCGCATCCATAGGCTATAATGGCCATTTTTAGCGCAAAACGTGCGCATATGTGCGCATGCGCTTTTTTGCAGGGCCAAAAAATGCAACATGCTGCGTCTGGAAAATACAAACGCACACCCCAAAAAAATGCAGCGCATGAAAATCGCATACATGCGCTTACAAGCGCGCAGGTATGCGCACCCATGTTAAATATAGGGGAAAAAACGCATGCGCACATATGCGTTTTTTTCCAGCGCTAAAAAACGCAAATGTGAAACCAGCCTTAAAAAAGTTTTTTGCACTTTAAAAACAAAAAAAAAAAAAAAAATTTAAATAAAAGTTAAATTATCGTTTCACAATGGTTGTCTGTCATTTCTTTCTGCGGCAAACTATGTTTTAAAAAAAGGTTAAATACAGGGTATTTCAAAGGTAAAAAGGTATTCAAAACCAGGTATATAACTGTGGGTAAATTTTAGCTTTTTGCCACAGTTGTGTTCCTGGTTGTGTTTGAAGCAAAGTATTTCACCTAAAAAGTTGTGTTTATTGTTGGTGATTTCCTACCAATGTACACAACTTTTGTTAAAAGGTGAAATACTTTGCATAAAACACAACCAGGTACACACCTGTGGCCTAAAGCTAAAAATAGTAAGACCATGACAAGATAGCCAACTTTGGTTGGCAAAGGTATATACTGTTGGTCCAGAAGGTACACAAGTTTGGTTAGGGCACAAATCTTTCACACTCTGTCATCCCAGTGTACTCTGCCTTGAGGTGACATAAAGTATAGTGGAAAATTGTCCCTGAAACCGTCACAGAACTTCTAGTGGTAATATTTCCAATGACAACATCCATCTTCGCCAGTAACTTGCTCTTCTCTCCAACCTGCACTTTCTTCTCTACAACCTGTCAAAGAAGGGCTGTAGGAACATGCTATATATAGTTTTCCAGTAGCCAATCCCGTTCGGAAGGCCACAAGGGTCAATTTTAAAAACCGGATCCGGCGAAAAAACGGATAGAAAAACGGATAGAAAAACGGATGAACCGGATGAACCGGATGAGACGGATCCGGTTTTGTCTGTCAAGAACAAGACGGATCCGGCAGAAAACCGGATCCGGCACTTCAGGTTTTACAAAACATTTGCCGGATCCGGCATTCCGGCACGACGCCGGATCGCGCCTGACGCCGAAAACCTGATGTGTGAAAGTAGCCTTAGGGAGATCTATTTTGAGGCCGGCTGGTCTGATTCTTTGGAGGAACAACTTTGCCCCATAACTCCTTTTTTTACACGTTATTTGCATGCAACGCTTTCAAAAAAATTTTATTGCTTATATAACAGCTGCAAAGAATCTGCAAAGAATATATTTACAAAACTATTATACTATTAACCTATTAAGCTCAGTGCAGTTTTTAACCCCTTCACACCGCAGCCCTTTTTCATTTTTGTTTCTGTTTTTCGCTTCACTTCTTCCCAGAGACATAACTTTTTTATTTTTCTGTCAATACGCCGTGTGAGGGCTTGTTTTTTGCGGGACAAGTTGTACTTTTGAATGACACCATTGGTTCTACCATATTGTATACTCAAAAACAAGAAAAAAAATTCCAAGTGAGGTGAAATTGCAAAAAAGTGCAATCCCACAACTGTTTTTTTTTTTTTTACCATGTTCACCAAATGCTAAAACTGAGCTGCTATTATGATTCTCCAGGTCATTGCAAGTTTGTAGATACCAAACATGTATAGGTTATTTTTTATGTAAATGGTGAAAAAAAATCCAAAGTTTGATAAAAAAAAAATTGTCATTTTCCGAGGCCCGCAGTGTCTCCATTTTTCATGATCTCGTGTTGGTTGAGGGCTTATTTTTTGCATGCCGAGCTGATGTTTTCATGATACCATTTTGGTGCAGATATGATCTTTTGATCTCGCATTATTGCATTTCAATGCAATGTTGCGGCGACCCACAAAACATAATTCTGGTGTTTTGACTTTTTTTTTCTCTACGTCATTTACCGATTGGATTAATTATTTTTATATATTGATAGATCGGGCAATTCTGAACCCGGCAATACCAAATAGGTGTATTTTTATTAATTGTTTTATTTTGAATGGGGCGAATGGGGGTGATTTGAACTTTTACTTTTTTATTTTTTTAATATTTTTAAAAACTTTTTTTTAATTTTCCCTTGCTTCAAGAGTCTCCTTGGGAGCTGCCATAATCCGATCGCCTCTGCTACACACAGGAGATGATCATAGCAATCCGGCAATGACAACCACAAGGGTCGCCTGCAGACTAGAGTTGAGCGACTTTAGTCGGATCGGGTTTCATGAAACAAAATTTGTTTCAGATGAAACTGGTCCGACTAGGGCAAAAAATGGCGGAGTTTCATCCGAAACCCGACCCCAATGCAAGTCAATGGGAAATAAAAGTCGGCATTGAGCGGATGACATTCATCCACTCAATGCCGACTTTTATTCCCCATTGACTTGCATTGGGGTCGGGTTTCGGATGAAACTCCGACTTTTTTTGCCCTAGTCGATCCAGTTTCATCTGAAACAAATTTTGTTTCATGAAACCCGATCGGACTAAAGTCGCTCAACTCTACTGCAGACCCCTGGTTGTCATGCCAACCCATCGGCGACCTGCAGTCATGTGACATGGGCACCGATGGATGGGATTAGTGTTGCGCTTCTGGCGCAATCACATTAAATGTGCTGTCAGAGATTGACAGCGGCATTTAACGGGTTAACAGTCATGGTAGATCACGATTCCAACCGCGGCTGTTAGAGGCACATGTCAGCTGTTCAAAACAGCTGACATGTGCTGGAAAAGATGTGGGCTCCGCGCCGAAGCCTACATCAAATGGAGGGACACGACATGCTTAGTATATGTACAGCGCATGTTGTGAAAGGGTTAAACTGAAACCCACATTCCCCTATTAGATTAGAAGTTGAAAAGTACAAACTGTTTTCCAAAAGTGTTATTAAGAGGGGGCAACCAGGCAAAAATGCCAAGGAACCAAATTTACTAGTAACTAGCCTATACAGTATAAGATCAGATCACTTTGTGCTTCCTTGTGACCTAGCACTTTTCTGCCAGTCAGTTTCTCTAGTGATCTCTCACCCTGTGGCTTCAGTAGAAAAATATGACATAAAGCAAAATGTGTCCTTACATGGAATATTGGTATATAATCTTGTGTAGGTCACATTATACCTGACCTCTTTTACACTTCACATTTTCTCTTTCATACATTTGATCACCACAGGTAGGTGTCAGGAGAAGACCTCTCTTCTACATTGTGAATCTGATTCTCCCCAGCGTCCTCCTCATGATAATGGATATTATTGGCTTCTATATTCCTCCAGAGAGTGGAGAGAGGATATCATTTAAGATCACTCTTCTTCTGGGTTACTCTGTCTTCCTCATCATCGTATCAGATACATTACCTGCAACCGGAGCTCCGTTAATAGGTGAGACCAGAGCAACATAGACATAAGTGTACTGTGCAAAAAACTGGCATAAAATGTGAGTTAAAGTGACTGTCCCAACTTATCAAGTCATCACCTATTCAAAGGATAGATAGTAACTTGGTGATCACTGGAGGCCCCATCACTGGCTTCCTATGATCCTGAGATCGGAGCTCTGAAGTTCCCAGTTTGAACAGAATTATGGCCACCATGTACACCTTTGCCTAGGTCAAAGAATGGAATGGTGATGGACATTTGGGGCTGTTGTTCTGATCAATCAAGGCATTTCAGAGCCTCGCTCTCAGGATCATGGGGTCCAGCAGGAAAATTATCCTGTAGCAACACAGACAGATATACAGAGAGAATTACCGGAACACATATATCCACTAACTAGATCAGCTACACTGATTGAACTGTGAAGGAAAAGTCTGTACTTCTACTTTGGTCACAAACTTAAGCACTGAATTCAGTGCAGTCTTTTAATGGAGGTCCTGTCTTGACACATCTGTTTACAGATGGAGAGCTATTCCTTGTTGATTTGTGAGGAGGTGGACACATTGCCCACGTTACCTCTTGAAGAATATGTGTCATGTTGTATTGTGAAATGTGAACTGTGACATATGTTAATACTGTAGATACTGTATGTTTCCCAAACGTAGGGAGAGTTAGAGTTAAATTTAGGACTATCCCAGAACATGAGATAGGGCCTAGAGTACATAGAAAGCTGACCTAAGGTCTGATCTGTAAGCAGTATCACATGACGTGAGTGTCCCTAATGTGAGAGGAGACCTTGACAAAAGATAGCGATATCCTAGTGGAAGGAAGGGGAGAAGTGACCAAAGGAGCAGAGTGATCTATCAGAGGCGGGTCCCAGGAGAAGACATCTAGCAGTACGGCCCTGAGTTTATAAATCCAAGAGGTAACTGGCCAAGGTGGGACACAACACATGACATGAAGAGAATTACCCGGGCAGAAGTTTCAAGGTGTCAGTAGCAGAGAAGATAAGTATCGGCCATAATGGCAACATAGTTCCCTTGAGGGGAAAGAAGATGCGGAACCACGGGTTGTGAATAGTACTCTTGCTAACAGGACTGAAGTACTGCGCTGGGCTGTGGTGAAGTAGTGAGGGATGATGAAGATAGAGAACAAGAGAGTAAGAAAGAAGAAATTGAAACTGTGTGTGGAAAATTCTTCGTTTTATGACGAAAACATTCACAAAGTTGTGTACCCACTAGCTACTGTATGTAATCCCCACCAAGTTATTGTTTAATAAAAAGTTTGTTTTTGACTGGTGGTCTCCCTCATTGAACAGTCAAATATCTGGTCCTGGCCAACCAAAGTCATTGGTTACATGTGGCCTACAAGGGAGTAGCGCCCCCCACCGCACAATTCTACAAACCCAGCCAGGACCCCACCTTCATGTAACATGCTGGGGTGTAAAAGATGACTACCTCAACCACGGCTACCACTCCGCGACACGTTACACATTTCTCTGATGGGCCTAAGCTATGTTGCTATCCAATACAAGGGTTGGATATTGACCATTAGCATTGCATTAAGAGGCACTATAGATCTAGCTTTCATTATCTTGAAGAACAGCTTTTTTGCAATCTCTACTTTCTGGCCTATAAGACTCTACACCAGCTGATGTCTCCACATGGAATAGCAGGACCCTATAGACCTCCATCAAAGGCCTCTCACCCACACAGCCAGTGAACGGCACTGTACTGATGAAAGGCAGAAGTTCTGCAACAGCTTTCTATAGAAGTTTGTCTTTTGGAGTAAACTCTAATTTGGCTAAATATTCTAGGTGTTTTGTCAAGGTTTGTTAAAGGGTCAGACCTTGACTTAGAGGGTGACTACTAAATGGCACTCGAAAACCAGATGGAGGATAGTTCAGTTAATATCATACTAACACATTAAAACACAGCTGCAGAGGGAAAACCCTTTCTAAGCAATATTCATCTGTTCTGTACATTGCCCAGACCAGGTGTGGGTGGTGATACATTAAAGGAATTATCCAAAACTTCAATATTGATGGCTTATTTTTTTAAGATAGGTCATCAATATCAGATTGGTGGGGTCTGACACCTAACACTACAATTGATCATCTGTTACCATGACCCACAACAGTTGGATGTATACTGGAACAGCAGAGCTCCATACACCACGTAGTGGTCATTCTTGAGTACTGCATCTCAGATCACAAATACGTCAATTGTAGTTGAGCTCTAAGGAGCTGACAAGCGGCGGACGCTGCGTCTTCCTCCAGGCACGTGCACACATCCAGGTCCCCTGGCTTATTTACTGTCATGTCCTCACTAAATGAACAGGATTCATATAGCTTGACAAGCAGCTAAACCGCTATACCGGGGTCCAATAAGGGAGACTGTAGTTGAATCTGTGATTTATTGAACGTAGATATAGATGTGTATGGTAAAACTACAAACACATACAGATACATAGGATCAGTATAGGATTCATGGAAATATACATTATACATAACATACAATCTGAACTACTAGCTGAGCAGGGGATGTAACTAAGCTAGCTAATACAAGGCAGAATATACAGAGGGAATGATTACATACCACCGATGCTAATACAAGGGGAAACAAGCGATGAGGTGCTTCCAATATGCAGACTTGAAAGAAATGGCCGACTGAAGAGAAGGGGGCTGGCATAGACCATGATCCCTTTCAAAGTTACCCAGAATACATCGTGGATGGGAGGGAAAATACAGGAACGAAAATGAGGCTAAGATAACACTTCAGTTATATCTTTTGGCCACTAGAGGGAGCTAAGAGAACAAGAAACATTAATCTGTATGGAAAACTGAGCATTCTAAACATACAGCAATGATTATATGTTATTAGAACAGGCAGTTATGAGTCATTGATTATGCCGGAGACAGAACACTCCCCGTCTGGCATTGAACGGATGCCACCATTACTATCCTCTGAACACAACAATAGGACCAGCTCAGTCACTGGTCTGGAGAATGTCTTAGGTCCATCTCCTTTAGCCATCCTGAGTTCGACTTTGCAGACATGGCCATATTTACTTGGGAACGTAGCAGTAACCAGTCCAAGAGGCTACTGGTTCCGATGGGCCTGGCAGTCTTTAACAAGGACGAGGTCACCAATCTGAAGATTAGGCCGGGTAGATTGCCACTTTGTCCATGGCTGCAAGGTAGACAAATATTGTTTGCGCCACCTGTCCCAGTATGTATTGGCAAGACCTTGTACCTGCCTCCGTTGGCGCTTGTAGAGATCCTTAGTGTCGAATCCTCCTGGAGGGGCACTGGATTGTCCTGTTTTCTGGGTTAGAAGAATAGCTGGAGTCTTTGTATGAAGTGTAGATACCTGAGGGTGGATTTCAGCACCTGAGTCTTTTCTCACAAGTTCAAAGGTGTCTGGACAACGTTCCTCAGTGTGCAATAGTTTTGGTCCTGAGAGCCATGTTGTGCTCTCTAGCCGACTTGCGTCAACTGCTCTAGTTGCATGATCTGCAGGGTTTTGGTCCGTGGAGACGTAGTGCCACTGTTTTGGATGGTGGATGTATCCCAGGACTACTTTGCTGTCTGAGTAGAACTTGGCATGGGTCAAGTCGATATCCATCTCGGATGTGATGAACTCTGCTAACTCGACGGCTAAGACTGCAGCACAAAGTTGTAACCTTGGTATGGTGTGCTCTGGTCAAGGAGCAAGTTTGGCTTTCCCCATGATGAATCCAATGTGGCTCTGACATTTGGAGTCCACAGTTTTGAGATAGGCAACAGCAGCAATTGCTTTGACAGAAGCATCTGCAAATACATATAGTCTTTGGTTCTGTATCTCTGTAGACAGCACAGGGGTGTATGGCCTTGGCACATTCAGGTTGGCGAGAGCTGCTAAAGAGTTCTTCCATGCTTCCCACTGGGTTCTCTTATCAGATGGCAGAGGTGCCTTCCAGTCAGAAGACTCCTTGGTTAAGTCTCTTAGTATGGCTTTGCCTTGTATAGTAACAGGACCTGCGAAACCTAAGGGATCGTACAGGCTGTTGATGGTAGACAGGACACCTCTGCATGTGAAAGGCTTTTCTTCCTGGCTGAGCTGGTAAGGTAAAAGTTTCTGACTGTAGATTCCAGAGAAACCCGAGGCTGCGTTGCATTGGTGTGGGGTCTGACGCCAGGTCCAGGTCTCTGAGACCATTACACATGTCTTGTGAAGGGAATGCTTTCATGAGTTCTTGGCTGTTTGAGGCTATTTTGTGAAGCCTGAGGTTAGAGCAAGCAAACATCTCCTGTGCTCTACTGAGAAGACTGATGGCAGTCTCATTTGAAGGCATGGCTTTCAGACAGTCATCAACATAAAAGTCTTTCTCTATGAATTGTCTGGCATCTGACCCGTATTCTGTTTCTCCTTCTAGAGCTGACCTTTTGAGTCCATAGATGGCGACTGCAGGAGAAGGGCTATTGCCAAAGATGTGCACTCTCATGCGGTACTATGTGACTTCTTTAGTAGGATCATTGTCTCTGTACAAGAAGAATCTTAGGAAGTTCCTGTCTCTCTCTCTCACAAGGAAACAATAGAACATTTGCTGGATGTCAGCGATGAAGGCAATGGAATCCTTACGGAAACGCAGAAGTACTCTCAGTAGTTTGTTATTGAGATCTGGTCCTGTCAGTAGAACATCATTCAGGGAGACATCATCAAACTTAGCACTAGAGTCGAACACCACTCTAATTTGGCCTGGTTTCTTAGGGTGGTATACTCCAAACATGGGTAGGAACCAGCATTCTTCAGAGTCTTTGAGAGTGGGAGCTAGTTCTGCATGGCAGTTCTCAAATATCTTTGACATGAAGGAGAAGAAGTGATCTCTCATATCTGGCTTCTTTTGCAGACTGTGTTTGAGAGAGGAGAAGCGTTTGAATGCCTGATCACTGTTGTTTGGTAGACGTGGTCTGTGGGTTCTGAAGGGAAGAGGTGCGACCCAGCTGTTGGTCTCATCTTTTATGAGCCCTTTGTCCATTACCTCTAAGAACAGCTTATCCTGTACCGACATTGCTACTTGGTTGTCTTGCTCAGTTCTCTGGAAGACTGTGCACCCCAGCTGATCCTCATAGCTTCCTGACACCATACTGCTGTCATGAGTAAAGTCTATTAAGTGTTTGGGTAGTTGGATGCTGTGTGGTAGTTCCTTGACATGGAACTCGTTGTTGCAAGGTTGAAACAGAGATGGGCGCCCTTTCTCCAGTGTATTTGTTAGCATGCTTGTCACAGAAGATGGGGCGTGCATGTGTTCCAAGCATACGTTTCCTATTATGACCCATCCTAGGTCTAGCTTTTCGGGATAGGGAGCATTGTTGAGTCCATTGATATGACTTCTCACTTTATGAACCTGCAGGATATCTCTTCGCAATAGCAGTATTATCTGTGCCTGAGGGTCGAGTTCCGGTATGAGATGTGCTCTGCATTTTAAGTGAGCATGATGGATTGCCACATCTGATGCAGGGATTTCAGACCTGTTGTCTGGGATCTGATTACACTCGATGATTGTAGGTAGTGGCAGGCAGAATTGTCCATCTAAGGACTCAATTTGGTAGTCAGTGGCTTTCCTGCCCGCTGTTGTCACAGTACCTGCACATGTCTTTAATGAGTAAGGAGTGCTTGGTCCCTTAATGTTGAATAGGTCAAAGAATGTTGATCTGGCCAGGGATCAATTACTTTGATCATCCAAGATAGCATACAGTCTCACAGCTTTGTCTTTATGGCCCTTTGGGTACACTCTGACGAGGCATATTTTTGAACAAGACCTACTGTTTATTGTCCGTTTACAGACTTCAGTACATTGTGAAGTGATCTCTGGCATAGCTGCATCGGTGCTCTTTTCTCCCCGCCATGCTCACTATCAGCTGGCGTGTTCTGTGCACTCCATGGAGCTGGGCCAGGGTGTAGGGCAGTGTTATGATCTGTGGTGCCACATTCTGTGCATTTTACACTGACCTTACAATCCTTGGCGAGATGAGTGGTAGATGAGCAGCACTTGTAGCAGATACCGTTCTCTTTCAGGAAGCTTCTGCGATCCGGCAGTGATTTTCCTCTGAAGGCTCTGCATTTCAGGAGAGGATGAGGCTTCTGATGAAGCGGGCACTGCTTGTCAGGTTCTCGTACCTTTGTCTCTGATTGAGAGCAGCCAGCAGACCTGTAATTGGAACTTGGAGAAGAAACATTAGTCTTGTGCACTACCACAGATGTTGTGCGTGGGTTTGCAGCTGGTGGTGGTGCGGCATATGATGTTGTAAAGTCAAAGCTGGGATCATTTCTGATTGCCGCTTGTTCGTGTATAAAGTCTACAAAAACGGAGAAGGGAGGGAATGAACATTGTGTTTGTATTTGTACGTGGAGCCACGTGTGAGCCACCTCTCCTGTAGATTGTAGGGAAGCTTTTGGACTATAGGGTTATCACCTTTGGCTGTGTCGAGGTATGAAAGTCCCGGTAGGTCTCCTTCACATTTGGCAACTAGGACCTCTTGTAGCAAGTTACCTAGCTCTCTAAGTTTTGGGAGACCTTTGTTAGATATTTTAGGAAAGTCATCGATTCTTTTGAACAAGGCTCTCTCTATTACCTCACCAGAGCCGTAACACTCATCTAGCCTCTTCCAGATCTCTTTAAGGCCTATTTGAGGGTAGTTTATATTAATGTCTCTGATCCTTACTGTGTGTTTGACTGACTCTTCTCCCAGGTATTTGACTAAGAGGTCTATCTTCTCTCTGTTTTTTAGCCCCAAGTCTCTAGTAATATTTTGGAAGGAAGCTTTCCAAGCTCTGTAACCTTCCGCGTGGTCAGTGAATTTCATGAGTCCCTTGGCAACTAGATCACGTCGTGTGAAGATCCTAGCAAGTTCTGATGTGAACAGGTTGTCAGCAGAGTATACTGGTGATGGGTCACCCTGATAGTGATGTGAGGTGCGTTCATACCTGTTAGTATCCTTAGGGTGGCGCCAGCCGGTGTCATATTGCTTCGGTCTGACATGCGGTGTGTCAGGAAGGTGATTCACGTTGGTTACCTGGTGAGGGGCAAGGAAGACAGGAGAGTTGCTTTGCTTCATGTTTTCCTGGAGCTGAGCTTCATGATGACTCTCACTCGTTTCACTGGATGTGTCGTGATCTTGGTTATAGTTTGGATCAGGAAGTTCATTAACATATTGAGATGTGCGTTGTGGTGAATCTTGCAGCAGCAACTTCAGACTTGACGCACTGCTGCGACTATACAGTTCAGGGTTGTGTGCGGCTTCCAGTGCTTCTACCTCTGCAAGTGCTGCAGCCACTTCCTTTTTTGCAGCTAGGCTCTCTAAGGCGGCATCCACACGCGCCTTCTCATTATCTATGCGTGCTTTCTCTAGTTTAAGTTGCATCTCTTCTTCAGCATAGCTTGATTGCATTTTGGCGGCCTCAGCATTTGCGCGGGCAATGGCGACTGCGCTGCTGATAGATACAGTCTTTGAGGAGACGGATGTAGCAGATTTTGTCCTGTGCAATTTGTGGGACATGGTGTCTTAGAGGGATGCTTGGCTGTGCAGAGATTGCTGTAGCTGTATCAGTCTCTGTGTAGCTGGTGACTTGAAGCTCCCTAGATGAATTTCTGCAGCATCACTAGTTTCTGCAAGCTGGATGAAGGGCTGTCTTTTCCCTGGATTGCACTAGCTGGATGGCGCTGTGTAACTGGCCTCTGCAGGATAGAAGGCTGTTTTCTGTATTCCACTAGCTGGAGAGCCGGTGTTTTACTGTCATGTCCTCACTAAATGAACGGGATTCATGTAGCTTAACAAGCAGCTAAACCGCTATATCGGGGTCCAATAAGGGAGACTGTAGTTGAATCTGTGATTTATTGAACGTAGATATAGATGTGTATGGTAAAACTACAAACAGATACAGATACATAGGATCAGTGTAGGATTCATGGAAATATACATTATACATAACATACAATCTGAACTACTAGCTGAGCAGGGGATGTAACTAAGCTAGCTAATACAAGGCAGAATATACAGAGGGAATGATTACATACCACCGATGCTAATACAAGGGGAAACAAGCGATGAGGTGCTTCCAATGTGCAGACTTGAAAGAAATGGCTGACTGAAGAAAAGAAGGGGGCTGGCATAGACCATGATCCCTTGCAAAGTTACCCAGAATACATTGTGGATTGGAGGGAAAATACAGCAACGAAAATGAAACTAAGATAACACTGCAGTTATATCTTTTGGCCACTAGATGGAGCTAAGAGAACAAGAAACATTAAACTGTATGGAAAACTGAGGATTCTAAACATACAGCAATGATTATATGTTATCAGAACAGGCAGTTACGAGTCATTGATTATGTCGGAGACAGAACATTTACCATTGGGGTTTTTCCTCTTTAACGCCCCACACTCTTTTGGAGCTGACAAGCGGTGGACGCTGCGTCTTCCTTCAGGCACGTGCACACATCCAGGTCCCCTGGCTTATTTACCATTGGGGTTTTTCCTCTTTAATGCCCCACACTCTTGTGAAAGTGACCATACCGAGACATGCCTCACTAAATATCCACAGAATTCCCACGAATCCCTGACACTTCTGTATAGTTTGTAATTGATAAAGGCCAAATGTGGCCGAAACATTTTGCCTTGACTACATTAAAAAGTCAAAAAATTCATCATTAAGTTGAGTGCCTAATTTATTTTTATTACCTTCATGGTATGGGATCCTACTAGGGTACCTTCCTTAGTAGTGTGCATGGTTCTCTACTACTACACTGTATACATTTGGCAGCTACAGGACCAGATAATAGCGAGTCGATAGGGGTGCCAGATGTCGACCCCGAATGATCTGATATCAATGAGCTATCCTAAGAATAGGGCATCAGAATCAAGGTCCTGGATAATCCCTTTAAGGCTTCTTTTACACTTGCTGTGTTTTTTGCGTCCCGTTTTTGCGGGCCATATTGTCGTAATTTTCACGGTCTGCCGCAAAAACAGGCCGCAAAAATCTTCTCTGATTTCTGCAGGCCTTCAAAGTGATAAACAGGAAGTACATGTGAGAGCCCTAGTAAAAATACTGCATTCCACAAATAAGGTCTTCACGGTGTACCGCAAAATCAACACACTGGGCAAGCTACCGTTGTTTTTGCGCCCCCATTGATTTTCAATGAGGCCGTGTCCATAAGCCGTGAAAAATATTGAGCAGGCTAGATATTTTTTCACGGCCATAAATACGGCCCTCAAGGCCATACAGCGTATGGCGCTCCGATAAATTTTTACGGCCCGTTTTTGCTGCCCCATAGAAATCTATTGGGGCTGCAAAAACGGCCTGCAAAAACACGGCAAATGTAAAAGAAGCATAACAGAGCATTACCGTAATGTTTACATAGTAGCAAAACATATGTTAGGTGTAAATTTCACTGTTTTCTTTGCAGCAAATGTATCCATATAATTATAAAACCGTCCTCCAGGTGTCGACGCTTTTTCCTCTATCTTTCTACTTTAAGTAATGTTTTACTACTCAGACAGTCAGACAGTAAAATTATGCATGAAATTATTAAGTTGTCTGGAAGAATAAAAATGACGAGCAGCAAAATATATCAATATCTTTCTGGTAATAAAACAATCAAAATGTAACGAGGAAAACAAGGGTAAATTATGGAGCAAAGAGAATCTATTGCTAAACAGAAAAGCAGATTTTCTGCAGACACAGATTTCCTTCTCCTGGCTTCTCATACACCACCACTCACTATACTTCATGCGGTAAAATGCACAACATTTATTATGAAGTGTACACCCTTTAGTAAATGTGGTGCATCTTTTTGCAGAAAGGGAAACAGGTCCCTTTGTGACAACATGTTCAGTAAAGTAGTCTCCAACCCATTGGGTATTCTTAAGAAATGAAACACATATACACTTTGTGCAGAATTATTAGGAAAGTTGTATTTGAGAGGATTCCTTTTATTATTGAACAACAACTATGTTCTCAATCAACCCAAAAGACTCATAGATATCAAAGCTTAATATTTTTGGAAGTTGGAGTGGGGTTTTTTTAGATTTGGCTATCTTAGGAGGATATCTGCTTTTTCAGGTAACTATTACTGTGCAGAATTATTAGGCAACTTAATGAAAACCAAACATATACCCATCCCACTTGTTTATTTTCACCAGGTAAACCAATATAACAACACAAAATTTAGAAATCAACATTTCTGACATTCAAAAACAAAACAAACAAAAAAATCAGTAACCAATATAGCCACCTTTCTTTATGATGACACTCAAAAGCCTTCCATCCATAGATTCTGTCAGTTGCTTGATCTGTTTACAATCAACATTGCGTGCAGCAGCCACCACAGCCTCCCAGACACTGTTTCGAGAGGTGTACTGTTTTTCCTCCCTGTAAATCTCACATTTTATGAGGGACCACAGGTTCTCTATGGGGTTCAGATCAGGTGAACAAGGGGGCCATGTCATTATTTTTTCTTCTTTTAGACCTTTTCTGGCCAGCCACGCTGTGAAGTATTTGGATGCATGTGATGACCATTGGCCTGCATGAAAATCATGTTTTTCTTGAACGATACCGACTTCTTCCTGGACCACTGCTTGAAGAAGGTGTCTTCCAGAAACTGGCAGTAGGTCTAGGAGTTGTGGTTGACCTTGCAGATTGTCCTGCTTGAAAATCATGTTTTTCTTGAACGATACTGACTTCTTCCTATACCACTGCTTGAAGAAGGTGTCTTCCAGAAACTGGCAGTAGGTCTGGGAGTTGAGCTTCACTCCATCCTTAACCCGAAAAGGTCCCACAAGTTCATCTTTGATGATACCAGCCCATACCAGTACCCCACCTCCACCTTGCTGGCGTCTGAGTCGGAGTGGAGCTCTCTGCCCTTTACTGATCCAACCTCGGGCCCATCCATCTGGCCCATCAAGAGTCACTCTCATTTTATCAGTCCATAAAACCTTAGAAAAATCAGTCTTAAGATATTTCTTGGCCCAGTCTTGACGTTTTATCTTATGTTTCTCGTTGAAAGGTGGTCATTTTTCAGCCTTCCTTACCTTGGCCATGTCCCTGTGTATGGCACACCTTGTGCTTTTTGATACTCCAGTAACGTTTCAGCTCTGAAATATGGCAAAACTGGTGGCAAATGGCATCTTGGCAGCTTCACGCTTGATTTTCCTCAATTCATGGGCAGTTATTTTGCGCCTTTGTTTATCAACACGCTTCTTGCGACCCTGTTGGCTATTTGCCATGAAATGCTTGATTGTTCGGTGATCACGCGTCAAAAGTTTGGCAATTTCAAGACTGCTGCATCCCTCTGCAAGACATCTCACAATTTTTGACTTTTCAGAGTCCAACAAATCTCTTTTCTGACCCATTTTGCCAAAGGAAAGGAAGTTGTCTAATAATTAAGCACACCTTATATAGGGTGTTGATGTCATTAGACCACACCACTCCTCATTACAGAGATGCAAATCACCTGATTTACATAATTGGCAGTTGGCTTTCAAGCCTATACAGTTTGGAGTAGGACAACATGTATAAAAAGGAGGATGTGATCAAAATACTCATTTCCCTAATAATTCTGCACACAGTGTAGTATCCAAACTCCCTTGGTCCAGTGCCAGTGCCACCACTTCAGTCTCTGCTTTGGCTACAGTGGTGACTTCACAGCTACAATGCATGTCACCACTGCAGCCAATCACTGAGCATTGCGGCTTGCGCGGACTACAACAGCAGAGCTGCTGAGCTCAGAGATTGGCTGCAGCAGTGATCAGGTCACTGTAGTTGTGATATCACAGAAATTGGAGCAGCGGCAGAAAGCTGGTATCGGACCAAGGGAGAGGGGAGGATCGGTTTGCTTTGTTTCAAATATTCAATCATTTGGGGTCCAGTTGGAAAACCCCTTTAAGTATATGCTGTGCGAGTCGTATTAAATTGGATGGGAACCATAAAGCAGATTGTCCAGTGTTGTATAGACACTAAGGAAACAGAGAGTCCCTAGAAATGCAGCCAAATTATCTGCTTAGACGCTATTCACACTGCATTTCCTGTGTATATTAAAGAGTAACTAAACTTTTAAAAGTTTTATTTTTTTAGATGTTTTAGCCCATTAGCTGTTTTATAGATCATGTGAGTGTCACTACCCAGACCCTTATTGATTGCTAAAAAAACTGCGCAGGATTGCTGAGCTCCAGCACGCTCACTGTGATACGTACTGAAGAGAAAGTCTACTGATCTGATCCGTACATCACTATGCGAGATCTCTCTGTTATTTCAGCAATCAGTGGGTGTCTCAGGGTTGGACCCCAATAATCGACAAGTCATTCAATGGGCTCCAATATATGAAACAACTTCTAAAAGTTTAACTTAAGTTTTGCACAATTTTAGTTTGTGTAAATTTAACGTCAACTATGTTTTTTCTTTGAAATTGGCTGCGTAGAACAAACACTGGCTTTTTCTAGGTATTTTTTTTTAAACTTATTTTAACACCATATTGGGCTCATTTTTAAAGCAAAATATAAAGAGTGGGCCGCATCTTTAACCCTGTCTATGGTTTCCATCATTACATGGATCAATATACACATAAAAGTGTTCATAATAGTAACAGTATCAGTCAGTCATAGTAACAGGATTAGTCAGGATTAGTGATGAGCGAAAGTGCTGGGATAAGGTGTTATCTGAGCATGCTTGGGTCCTAACAGTGACTTTGGCGCGCTCGAATACTATGTTCGAGTCCCCGAACCTGCATGTCTCGCAGCTGGGATTGCCTAACAAACAGGCAATCCCTGCATGTGTTGAGGCTGTTGAACAGCTGCGAGACATGCAGCCGTGGGGACTTGAACATATTTTTCGAGTGCGCCGAAGACACTCGGTTAGGACTTGAGCATGCTCAGATAACACCTTGTCTGAGTACATTCACTCATCACTTGTGAGGATACAAATATACCATGCCGTATATAAACACCTCTCCATTCCATAGCTGTAATGTAGCATTCTGGGTTTTCTGCTCACTTTGGATACATTACTCCTTCCTAGGTATATACTTTGCACTGTGTATGATTCTGCTTCTGATAAGTCTAACAGAAAGCATCCTCATCGTCCGATCATTCCATCAGCAGAATCTCAGGCCTGAGGTTCCCAAATGGTTAAAAACGTTAGTTCTGGAGAAGATGACGGTTTTTATTTCCGTAAAGGACAGAGGAGAAAGCGATGGATCGAACTCTGGAGCTTGTTTTCATAATGAAAACGTCAGCAGCGGTGAGTGTGCGATCAGCGAAGAACCGGGAGCAGCTGTATATAATGTGTAATATTGGAGAGGGTAGTCAGGCTTGGACTGGCCCACGGGAGAAAAGGACAATCCTCCGGTGGGCCGCTGTGCAGGAGTGGCCCCGCCCTCTTATACAGGTATTTATGTTAAATGTCTTTAAAACAAATTGGTGATGTTTTCGTCTTTATTTTTCATATCAGGATCTATATTTAGAGAGAACCTGTCACCAGGTCAAAAGTGGCATTTTTTTTATTCTCGCTGCTCCCCTCCGATTATTCATTTTTTAGGGGAGGAGGAATGTTTTATTTGTTTTTCAAAACCAGCCATACGGTTCCACAGATATTGGCCTATTTATTTAGTACTAACTCATTTTCTCAGCGCTTTCCGAGGAGGCGTGGCTCTCAGGGTAATTATGTAGTGCATCCTAAAGACTCACCCCAGAGGATCCTGAAAGATAATTCCCCTTTGGTACAGATCATAAAATTAGTACAAAGTAAAAAAAAGACCATAGCTCTACAACCATATGGCAGATTTAAAATAAACAGCCGCAGGAATAATATAAGAACAAAAACTAGATACTTTTGACCTGGCGACAGATCCTTTTTAGTGTAAGTTCAGAAATATTGCAATTTTCACAATGTCACTAGGAACTCATTTAAGACTCATGCTTTCTGTTAATTCAGGAAATGTACATTAGCGGCAGTAGCCTGACATAGACCCTATGTTTTGCATTGATGCATCTAATGAGCATGTGCAAAGGTCATTGTGTAGGGAAGGGGATGAGTTGAGCTGTGACATCACTTATTGTGAATGCTGGATCCTGTGTTACCTACTGTATTTAGAGGTGTTATGAGTCATTGTACAGGAGGAGAAGGTGAGCTGTGAATGGTGGTTCTGTGTTATTGACTGTATATAGAGGTGTTATCAGTCATTGTACAGGAGGAGGAGGTAAGCTGTGACATCACCTACTGTGAATGGTGGATCCTGTGTTATATACTACATATAGAGGTGTTATCAGTCATTGTACAGGAGGAGGAGGTGAGCTGTGAATGGTGGATCCTGTGCTATCTACTGTATTTAGAGGTGTTATCAGTCATTGTACAGGAGGAGGAGGTGAGCTGTGACATCACCTACTGTGAATGGTGGATCCTGTGTTATATACTACATATAGAGGTGTTATCAGTCATTGTACAGGAGGAGGAGGTGAGCTGTGACATCACCTGTTGTGACTGGTGGATCCTATGCTATCTACTGTATTTAGAGGTGTTATAAGTCATTGTACAGGAGGAGAAGGTGAGCTGTGACATCACCTATTGTGAATGGTGGATCCTGTGTTATATACTGTATGTAGAGGTGCTATCATCAGTCATTGTACAGGAGGAGGAGGTGAGCTGTGACATCACCTATTGTGAATATTTAATCCTTTATTATCTACTATATATGTGTGTTATCAATCATTAAAATCCTGACTGATGATAATGAGACTCCTGAAAGTGTTCTGTAAAAAAAAAAAGGAAGAATCTTAAATTAGGCTTATTGATCATTTGAAAATTGCAACATTTCTATTTTTTAATGTAGATATTGAACATAAAAAGTGATTATTAAAAATATTAAATAAATAAATTTTACATGAAAACCTGCTTTAATCAATATGGCATTTACTGATGATACATTATTTTAACCCAATCACACCATGGCCTTTTTCCATTTTTCTTGCCTTTATTCCACATTTTCCAAAATCCAAATAGTATTTATTTTTCGATCACTGTAGGCATATGAGGGCTTGTTTTGTCGGGATATGTTTTATTTTTTGGTTTCCTGTGTAATGCTCTGAATAATGGAAAATTATTGGAAATGGGAAATAATCAGCAACTCCACAATGATTTTTTAACATAGATTCATTTGCTACATTAAAACATATGTTTGTGTTTTCATGTATCCAGAGAATCCTCCTGACGGTAACAATGAAAAGGAAAGTGAAAGTTACGTTCCGACACAACTGAAAACAGTGCACGCGAGATACCTGGAAGCTCTTCATCACATTGCGAAAGAGATCACATGTATCCGGCTTCACCTACATGGCGCTAAGGACCGGAAAGCCCACACTGAGTGGTTACACGTGGCTTATGTTTTGGACATGTTTTTCTTCCGAGTTTATCTTGCTTTTCTAATTGTATTTGCGGTGACAATAGTTTGCCTCTGGGCGACCTAGTTACCCGTCCTAAACCGGTAATACTTCCATATAGATAGTTGGGTTGTAGAAGACTTATGTTCAATGGTGTAACAGGGGCAAAAATCCCGACATGACCCCAACCATCACTGGTCTTTAATAGTAATGGTCATTTCATATTGGCCAAAGGCACCTTTTTGGCCCCTCTAAGCTCCAGGGCCCAGGTGCGGTTACACTTCTGATGGTGAGGGAGGAAGGGGCAAGGGTAAGCTCCAGAACCAAGTTTCCTCCTATAATATAAAGGAAGGTGAATATTTTGGACTTGACAACTGGACCAACATGAATTCTATACGTTTTCAAATAATGTTTCATGGTTTGCCATACGTATTGGCCGATTCGGTCACCAGCTTGCTCTCTCGTCCCCCTCATACATGTGAGCACTCCTTCAGTTGTGCATGCTCCCGTAGGGAGCTTTCACATTGTATTTAGGCCCCCATTCAGTGGCACCATTGGGGCTTACATCCAAACCCCCCGCAGAGCGGGATTTGGAGGTATGCACCCATAGGGCCATAGACTCCAGTACAATGGTGCTGGCAGAGCGAACATTCATTCCACTATGCACCATTTTATGGCGTGTACACAGTCTACTACATGAATGTCCACTTCCAGTAGGCATACACGCCTGAAAATGATGCACGGCAGAGTACACATTCGCTCTACCAGCATTATTATAGTCTATGGCCCCGTCCAAATCCCGTTTTGTGGCTGGTATTGACATAAGGCTTGACGTGAGCCACTGAATGGGTGCCTAAACGCAATGTGAAAGAACCTTTAGTAGTAAAAGAGGGTAAAGGCTTTTCTTAACTACCTGACAACAAGCGGATTGGGCATAACTGATGAGCCAACTTACTCAGATAAGGTGTTATTGGAGCATGCTCATGTACTAACTGAGTGTCTTCGGCATGCTCAAAAATTATGTTCAAGTTCCCGCACCTGCATGTCTCTCAGCTGTTCAACAGCCGCAACACATGCAGGGATTTCCTGAAAACTTCAGTGGGCATAACTATTCACTCCCCTAAAGTCAGTACTTTGCAGAGCCTCCTTTTATTGGCAATTACCCCCTTATGACCGGGCCAAATTTTTTAAAATCTGGCCAGCGTCACTTTATGTGGTGATAACTGTGGAACGCTTAAACAAATCCCAGTGATTTTGAGACGCATCACACACAAATCGGATTACAAAAATCTTCAAACACAAGTTGTAACGTAGCAAAACAGATAAAAAGCCTAGGGGGTGAATACTATTGCAAGTCACAGTGCAATTAAGTGTCTTGGGTGAGAAAACAACATTACAAATATTTGTTACTTGTATTTTATAAATTTTTGTCTTAACTGAAAGCAGCTATTTCTTTATCGAGCTTATGATGCAGCTTCTGCTTATACAGAACAGGAAGAACTGTAGTGTAAATCATGGGGGAGGGAGTGAGCAGCAGAATAAGGGGACGTGCACATGAAGGATTTTTTAGGCATTCAAAAACAAGTTTTATAGTGGAAACTGCGTGTATTGACTCCAGCCATGACCTTAAGACTATAATTCACATCACCGCTGCAGCCAATCAATGATTGAAAGCAGAGGTGATGTGCACTATAGTCTTGACATCATGCCTCCAGCCAATCCACAGAGAGCCGAGTAGTGGCGTCGGACTCGAGGAGGGTAAGTACTAGTGTTTTTTTTTTTTTTTCAAGTATACAGTAGTTAGGGGACAACTTTTGGAAAGTTGAAAAAACAATTAAAGGAGTTGGCCACTTTGTCTTTAAGAAACATGTTAGGAACATGATTTAGTGACACTAATATACATGTATTACCCATACTCCTCCTGCACTGGGATCATGCAGTCCCATGTAAAAGCACAAATGATAAGTTGTCATGTTTTACATGAATGAGTTGGGTCGGACAATGAAATCAGCTCTGCTACATCTATACCTGTGTGCATACAGTGAGAGCAGTCGGAGAAATGCTGCTAGGAATAACATTTTCAGGTCAAGCTACCAAACATCTGGCATTTCAGGAGGGCATTGGTCAGAATCCAAATAATTGGTCCCAACAGCATTGAAATGGGTTGTTTTAGCTGAACTGGTGCTGAAAGAGTTTGAGCTCGGAGACGGTGCGGAGAGGTGATGTTTAGCATCTGTTCTTCACTTAATGTGCTGATCATCCCTAAGTAACCATCTATTGATGAGGTGTCCAGAGCGGGAGTTAGTAAGACAGTAAATCAGCCATTGATCCCTGCTAAATCAATTGAGTTACAGAGCTGATCAGCACAATGGGCAATTAACAACCTCTCCGATCGGTTACGTTCATGTAACATCAAACGCCTCGCTGGACAAATCCAATAGTTAGATTGATCTACGCCGTCGTTTTCTGTATACACCATATAAATGTACATAAACCAGGAAAAGCGACGGTGCGCATGGTTAGATTTATGCTCGTCTCGATAAAAAGAAGCTTAAAGAAGTTTTATCTGTTACCAATGGCTACACCAATATACCGAACTTCTACCAAAGTGGTAGCTGTCAGCTTCTCGGTGCTTTTTCTATCATGAATAGATGAGAATAGTCCCTGAATTTTGGAGCGCTGCTCATTAAAATGTTACCAAATAGTATATGAAATGTAGCAGAGCTGAATTTGTTGTGTAAACCTTTAATTGACATACTGCAACAGATTTACATGACATTGTGATAATCGGCTCAGCTACTCCGGGAATTTAAAGGAAAGCTTAGCAAGCACAGCTGAATCCTGATAGTGAGGAGATTACACACTGTTAGGATTGGCTACAGGGCTTCATTTTATAATTAAAGGGCTCGCTCAGGTTTGAGATGAAAGTCTGCAGTCATTCTATGTTAGTGGTGAGCGAGTATACTCGTTACTCGAGATTCCCGAGCATGTTCTGGTGATCTCAGAGTATTTGGACGTGCTCGGAGATTTAGTTTCTGTCATTGAAGCTGAATGATTTGCGGCTGCTAGACAGCCTGAATACATGTAGGGATTACCTGTTTGTTAGGAAATCCCCACATGTATTTCGGCTGGTTAGCAGCCGCAAATCATGCAGCTACGGCGACAGAAACTAAGTCTCCGAGCACATCCAAACACTTGGAGATCTCCCGAGCATGCTCTGGAAATCTCGTGTAACGAGTATACTCGCTCATCACTATTCTATGGGACTGCAGGCTTCTGAATTCTCACAGCTCATGCATTGCACAATTTTAGGATTCCCCCTTGGCAGGTGGCTAGAGTGGAAGGTCATATGAGTACATATGTGCGATTTGTATAGTTCTGGCCACATTCCAACTATACTTGTGTTTTGCTCAATTCATTTTCATGAAGTGAGGCCACGCGTGTCTAGTTGGCACGAAACCACATGTATGCAAATTGCCAGCATGAGAGAATCCTGACAGCATGCAGTGAGCACTGTGAGAATGCAGAAGTCACTTAGAATGACTGCAGACATCACAAACTTGGAAAACCCCTTTAATGATCCTAATATTAATAAAAATATGAGAATTACTATCACAAAAAAAACTTTTACATCCAGGTACCTTATAAATGATGTTGACTCTGGAGTTGTTCTTTCTATTCTTCTTCATCTTGTCCAGATGTCATGATGAGTTTTTCCTTTCATGTCTCATCTCTGCAGACTTCCATTTTCTTTGGTCTTCTGCAGCACATCCCCACACGATGCCCTTAAAGAAGCTGTCCACTACTTGGGCAACTTCTTCTCATACCCCACGCTTGGTCCCCACAAGATAATAAAACTTATACTCACCTCCCATGGTGGCGCCATTCCCGCAGTGTTGGCATTCAGTCTCCCAGGGCTCTTGTGCGTTGTTGTGACACATGACGTTGGCGTCCAATCAGCGCTGGCGTCACTGTCTTCGTTTCCTGTTGAATTGAAATGGAAGTCTGAGATCAGCCGCAGTCTGGAATTCCTCTTCATGGTCAGTTCGCACCACAGCGCCAAATGGGCCCCGGCGTTACATGTCACAACAACGTATGAGAGCCCTGGGGAGAGCAGCTGGCACGAGAGGTGAGTAAAAAAATTTTTATTTTATCTTGGCCAAACATTTTGATCAAGAAGGGGTTGTCCCAGTAGTGGGTAACCCCTTTAAATACAACATAAAAAAGGAATGGGGAACAGGAGAAGTCTGCTCACCATTTGCAGTGTCTTTCCAAGAATGAGTTCCACGCATGGAGCTGCCTGGGCTTGGGCGCGCAAGTTCCAAAGAATGAAGAAAAAAGGTACTCCAGCATAAAAAATATAAAACTTCATCTTTAATGGAAAACATTCATAAAAACAATCACAATGTGGACAACATATAAATCCCAGAGAGCTATTAACTGATGCTTTCGACACTCCGGTCTTAAACATAATTAAGACCGAAGTGTCAAAAAGCATCAGTTAGTAGCTCTCTCGGATCTATACGTTGTCCACATTGTGCCTGTTTTTATTAATTTTTTCCATTAAAGACAAAGTTTTATATTTTTTCTTCGCTGGAGAACCTTTTTTCTTCATTCTTTAAAGATAGCTGTGTCTTTATAATGTTCCTGAATACAAATATATGCCCTACACTGAGCCACTGAATAAACAATTGCTCCTCACTATATTCCCTGCACAAAATATGACCCCCACACTGTCCTTCTTATGGTACATGCTCCCTTTTCACACTTTAGGCCGGTCAGACTTGCGAGTACAATGCGAGAAACTCGCGCGTGTCTCTTGCATCAATACCCGGCACTGCCGCTGGTACTCGGGGCTGAAATGTGTGACTGCATAGAAATACATGCAGCCGCACACTCTAGTTCAAGTATCCTCCCTATAGAGCCAATTCTCTATACTGTGCCCCATCACCAAACTCCCCCTCCTTGGCTTACTATCCCTTCCTGGCTTTTCCCTCATGCTGTCCCCCCATGCTACCCCCCTCCCGCACTACTCAGTCTTTATTCTGTGCCCACTCACACTTTTCTCTCTGCATACTGACTCTTTTCACTATTACACTCAATAGTCTCCCCACACATTTCCCCTTACCTTCTAACTCTCCATACTGAATCCTCACACATCCCCCAGACTCCACATACTGTGTCCGCACTCATACTATCACCCTCGCTCCCCATACTGTGTCCGCATGCATTTTCCCCTCACTGTTCGTAGTGTATCTGCACGACCCTACCACTCATCATACTGTGTCCGCACCCATCCCCCCACTTAACATGCTGTGTCTGCGCCCATCTCCCCACTCACCATACTGTGTCTGCAGTGCACTCATAACCCCATTACCCATAATGTGTCTTCACCTGTCCCTTCCTTGCTTCCCAAACTTGTGTCCTCAAATGTTCCCCATTACATTAAATCTCCCCCAGCCCCATTATACTAAATCTCCCCAACAGAGAAAATCCTCCCACACAGTAACTCTCCTCTCTCACACAGTAAATCTCCCCTGCCATACAGTAAATCTGCCCCCACACTAAATCTCCCCTTGTTACATTTAATCATCGGTGTTTTCAGCTCCACTAGTGTGGAGTACTTACCACAAATGTTCTTCGAGCTTCTGTGCCCGGCAAAATATGTCAGCAGTGTGATCACATAACCTGATCATGCTGCTATCATCGCTCTGACCTGGCGGTCAGGGCTTTAATTGTACTTGCGTCTGAAAGAGTAGCAGGGCAATATTTAATAGCAGTGATTTTATAGAGTACTAAATGGAGTCTGGTGTCTTCCAGCAGGGCAATGGTCAATAGCTGGAATGTCACAGAGTAGTAAATAAAGTCTGGTATCTTCCAGCAGTTCAATGGTTAATAGCAGCGATGTCACAGAGAGGAAAATATAAATTGGTATCTTCCAGCAGGGGAATAGTTAATAGCAGTGCTGTCATAGAGTAGTAAATAGAATCTGGTATTGTCGAACAAGGCAATAGTTAATAGCAGTGATGTCACTGTGTAGTAAATACAGCCTGGTATCTTCCAGCAGAACAATTGGAGTAGTAAATGCAATCTGGTACCTTTCAGCAAAGCAATAGTTAATAGCAGCAATGTAGTAAATGCAGTCTGTTATATTCCAGCAGGGAAATGATTAATAGCAGCAATGTCACAAAGTAGTTAGTGTATTCTGGTATCTTCAAGCAGGGCAATGGCGATTAGCAGCAATGTAACAGAGAATTGAATGCAGCAGACATGTAATGAAATATAGACAAACTGGAGCTTCACTTGAAAAGATGCGATACCTTGATGGCAGAGGCTAGGTGTGAACAGTTGAAAGAAGTTGACAACTTGTTGAGAGATGGATTGAGCATGCAAATAACTCTGATTGTAGCACTTAAGTCAGGATAAGCTGAGGAGTTGGCAATTGTCCTTCATTTGGCTGGAGCTAAACCAAGTGAAGGAGCAGCAACTGACAAACTTAAGACGCCTGAAACAAAGTTACTTAATTGCTCAGCACCTGAGCCCTGCAAAAGTCGTCCTTAAAAGACCTATTGAGATGATGTCAGGAGAGTTCACCAGGTTACCTGAGAAACCTGTCATGGACTACAGCAAAGGAAGGCCACCGACGGAGGTAAATAACAGCAAGGAATGCATTATGTCAAGAGATACACCATTATTATAGCATTATATATTTACATTGGAAGTGCTCATATTGTAAGTGCTGTGGGTATAATCACTTGGTGAGTACTACAGATCCTAGCATGCCAAAGAATGGAATAAAATTTTTATTGATTACACTTCATGTTTATGTCAATTATTGAGCATACGAGCCATAGTTCATCATTGCCTTTGCTCCTTTTTTCTAGAATAAAAATGGTTCTTTTGGTGACTTTTCTGTTTGCCCCTTATTCGTTATTTCATTTCAGCATTTTTTTTTTTAAGTCTTCTTGTTTGTTTGATTTTCAAAAATTCGGATGTGGGTTTTAACCTAGCTTATCATGTGCAACGCTTTGAAATGTTATACTCTATTAGCCTACCGGACTACAAGATCTGTCTAATTTTATTTTTGCTCAGTTGAAGACTAATGTGTGACATTTGAAAAGTATCATGCTACTTTTTGCTATAAAAGGATGCAAAAAAAAGTGCAATTTTGATTTTTGTCCAAAATTCCAAGCATCATTTTGAAGAATTTGGAGCAGAAAAGGCAATGAATACTAAAAAGAAAAGTCAGTTAAAACTTACTAACGATGAAAAAGAAAGAGGAACAAATATCATATGGTATAGATATTTATATTATTCTTTTTTATAGCACCAACAGTTTCTGCAGCACTGTACAGGGATTGTCATCATTCACATCAGTTTCTGACCCCATTGGGGCTTAATTCCAAATTCCAATTTAACCGATCATTATGTCTCAGATGGAAGCAAATCACAGCAACCATATGAAACCCAGGCTAACATGAGAAGAACATACAAACTCCATGCAGATTTTTGTCCTTGGTCAGATTTAAACCGAGGAATACAAGGTACCACTTCTAATCAATGAGACACTTTTCTCCCCATTCATATTGCATGTTGTAAATGCACTCCAATGTTCAGATGAGCGTATTATTCTCCATGTGCTGTCCATAAACATATGGAATTCAATGACATGCATACTTTTTTTCCATGCTGTGCGTGCGAAAAAAATTACATCCATAGGTCAAGTTCGACTTGTGGACAAGCCTTGAGTGTTGGACTGACTCAATGGTTCAAATTTACTAATTTTTAAGTTAATTTAAATAAAAAATGTACAAATTTATAAAGAAGCGCAGAGCTTTTTCTAGGTTAAAATGCAAAGTACATGAGCGAACCAGCTTACCCTGCATAAGACTCCAATGATCCTTGGGACGTAAAAACACTCATGCCCAACGTGGTGGAACCACAATATGAAACTAGATGTGTATTTCCTGAAGGAAGTACAGATAGTGGTTTGAAATGGTGCCCGGGCTGCCCCTTTAAGATAGACTTGCATGCTGCCCCTGCAAGACTTTCAAGTCAGGATCCGTTTTAATTGTGGGTGCCTCTCAGGGGCCACTTTGGCCTCAGGGTCTGATTTGGTGGGTGAGGCCCCTCAGGATCTGATTCGGTGGCCTGGGCTCCTCAGGGCTTGAATTGGTGGCCGGGATCGCTCAGGGTCCGATTTTGTGGGTGTGGCCCCTCAGGGTCTGATTTTGTGGGTGTGGCCCCTCAGGGTCCGATTTTGTGGGTGGGGCCCCTCAGTGTCTGATTTTGTGGGTGGGGCCCCTCAGGGTCCGATTTTGTGGCCGGAGCCCCTCAAGGTCCGTTTTTGTGACCGGGGCCCCTCAGGGTCTAATTTTGTGGCCTGGACCCCTCAGGGTCCGATTTTGTGGTTGGGGCCCCTCTGAGTCCGATTTGGTGGGCGGGGCCCCTCAGGGTCCGATTTGGTGGACGGAGCCACTCAGGGTCTGAATTGGTGGGTGGGGCCCCTCTGGGTCTGATTTGGTGGGCGGGGCCACACTGGGTCTGATTTGGTGGGTAGGGCCACTCTGGGTCTGATTTAGTGGGCGGGGCCGCTCTGAGTCCGATTTTGTGGGCGGAGCCCCTCAGGGTCTGGTTTGGTGGGCGGGGCCACTCTGGGTCTGATTTGGTGGGTACGGCCCCTCAGGGTCCGATTTGGTGGGCGGGGCACCTCAGGGTCCGATTTGGTGGGTGGGGCCACTTTGGGTCCGATTTGGTGGGCGGGGCCACTCTGGGTCCGATTTGGTGGGCGGGGCCACTCTGGGTCCGATTTGGTGGGTGGGGCACCTCAGGGTCCGATTTGGTGGGCGGGGCACCTCAGGGTCCGATTTGGTGGGCGGGGCCACTCTGGGTCCGATTTGGTGGGCGGGGCACCTCAGGGTCCGATTTGGAGGCCAGGGTGGCTCAGTCTCCGTTTTGTAAGCCAGGGTCGATCAGCCTCCGATTTGTAGGCCAGGGTCAATCAGCCTCCGATTTGGAGCCTGGGGTCACTCAGCTTTCGATTTGGCGCGCCGGCCCTTTAAGACTCATTTTGGTGCGCCGGCCCTTTAAGAATCACTTAGGCGCATCAGCCCTTTAAGATCTAGTTTGGCGCACTGGGCTTCTAAATCCACTTTGGCGCACATTCTCTCTCAGGGGCATGCGTCATGTGATGAAGCTAGATTTGCATTTGTGCTCTGGGTTTCGCTTTAAGAGCTGATATTATCTGCCAGAAACTCTTGAAGTCATGAAAAGTTTGTAGGCGTTGGCATAGTAACTGGGTGTGCCTGCGCATATCAATGAGCTTAACTGCTATTTGAATCGCCTCACGACTGCCCCATGTTTTCCCTATGGCAAAATTTTCCATTTGAAATGCATTGAGACAGTGCATTCCAATGACAGGAAAATGTTTTTTCAAACGCAAATTGCACAAAAACTATAAATCTGACTCGAAAAATACTTAGCACACCTCTCATGGACGCTGGCTTCGAAACGACACCTCAACGGAGTCTGTGCGTGTAGCGGTTCGGGCCGCATTAATTGCGGAAATCAACTGAATAGTAATAATAATACTAGATGTGTATTTCCTGAAGGAAGTACAGATAGTGGTTTGAAATGGTGCCCGGGCAGCCCCTTTAAGATAGATTTGCCTGCTGCCCCTGCAAGACTTTCAACTCAGGATCCGTTTTAACTGTGGGTGCCTCTCAGGGGCCACTTTGGCAAGTGGGGCCTCTCAGGGTCTGATTTGGTGGGTGGGGCACCTCAGGATCCGATTTGGCGGGCGGGGCCACACTGGGTCTAATTTGGTGGGCGTGGCCACTCTGGTTCCAATTTGGTGGGCAGGGCACCTCAGGGTCCGATTTGGTGGGCGGAGCACCTCAGGGTCTGATTTGGTGGGTGGGGCCCCTCAGGGTCCGATTTGGAGGCCGGGGTGGCTCAGCCTCCGATTTGGAGCCTGGGGTCACTCAGCTTTCGATTTAGCACGCTGGCCCTTTAAGACTTATTTCGGTACGCCGGCCCCTTAAGAATCACTTTGGCGCGTCAGCCCTTTAAGAGCCAGTTTGGCGCACTGGGCTTCTAAATCCACTTTGGCGCACATTCTCAGGGGTATGCATCATGTGATGAAGCTAGATTTGCATTTGTGCTGTGGGTTTCGCTTTAAGTGCAGAAATTATCTGCCAGAAACTGTGTCCTGGAAAGGTCATGTGACGTTCGTAGGCGTTGGCATAGTAACTGGGTGTGCTTGCGCATATCAATGAGCATAACTGCCATTTCAATTGCCTCAGGGCATGTTTTGTCTGTGGCAACATTTCCCCATTGAATTGCATTGAGGAAAATGTTTTTTCAAACGCAAATTGCGCAAAAACTACAAATCCGATCGACACGAAAAATACTTAGCACACCTCTCGTGGACGCTGGCTTCGAAACAACACCTCAGCGGAGTCTGTGCGTGTAGCGGTTCGGGCCGCATTAATTGTGGAAATCAACTGAAAAATAAGAATAAGTTAGCAGCGTTCGGATTACAACATTAATACTAGATGTGTATTTCCTGAAGGAAGTACAGATAGTGGTTTGAAATGGTGCCCGGGCTGCCCCTTTAAGAGAGACTTGCCTGCTGCCCCTGCAAGACTTTCAAGTCAGGATACGATTTAACTGTGGGTGCCTCTCAGGGGCCACTTTGGCCTCAGGGTCTGATTTTGTGGGTGGGGCCCCTCAGGGCCTGATTTTGTGGGTGGGGCCCCTCAGGGTCCGATTTTGTGGGTGGGGCCCCTCAGGGTCCGATTTTGTGGCCGGGGCCACTCAGGGTCCGATTTGGTGGCCGGGGCCCCTCAGGGTCTGATTTGGTGGGTGGGGCCCCTCAAGGTCCGATTTTGTGGCTGGGGCCCCTCAGGGTCCGATTTTGTGGCCGGGGCCACTCAGGATCCGATTTTTGTGGCCGGAACTCCTCAGGGTCCAATTTTGTGGCTGGGGCCCCTCAGGGTCCGATTTGGTGGGCGGGGCCCCTCAGGGTCCAATTTGGTGGGCAGGGCTTCTCAGGGTCCAATTTGGTGGGTTGGGCCTCTCAGGGTCCGATTTTGTGGCCGGGGCCCCTCAGGGTCCGATTTTGTGGTTGGGTCCCCTCAGGGTCCGATTTTGTGGTTGGGTCCCCCCTCAGGGTCCGATTTTGTGGTTGGGGCCCCTCAGGGTCCGATTTTGTGGCCGCGGCCCCTCAGGGCCTGATTTTGTGGCCGCGGCCTCTCAGGGTCCGATTTTGTGGGCGGAGCCCCACTGGGTCCAATTTGGTGGGCGGGACCACTCTGGGTCCAATTTGGTGGGCGGGACCACTCTGGGTCCAATTTGGTGGGCGGGACCACTCTGGGTCCAATTTGGTGGGCGGGGCCTCTCAGGGTCCGATTTGGTGGGCGGGGCCCCTCAGGGTCCTATTTGGTGGGTAGGGCCTCTCTGGGTCTGATTTGGTGGGTGGGACCACTCTGGGTAAGATTTGGAGGCTGGGGTCGCTCAGCCTCCAATTTGGAGGCCAGGGTCATTGAGCTTCCGATTTGGAGGCCGAGGTCAAAGAGCCTCAGATTTGGAGGCAGGGGTCGATGAGCTTCCGATTTGGAGGCCGGGGTCGATGAGCCTCCGATTTGGAGGCCGGGGTGGCTCAGCCTCCGATTTGGAGGCCGGGGTGGATCAGCCTCCGATTTGGAGGCCGGGGTGGCTCAGCCTCCGATTTGGAGGCCGGGGTGGCTCAGCCTCCGATTTGGAGGCCGGGGTGGCTCAGCCTCCGATTTGGAGGCCGGGGTGGCTCAGCCTCCGATTTGGAGGCCGGGGTCGATCAGCCTCCGATTTGGAGGTCGGGGTGGCTCAGCCTCCGATTTGGAGGCCGGGGTGGATCAGCCTCCGATTTGGAGGCCGGGGTGGCTCAGCCTCCGATTTGGAGGCCGGGGTGGCTCAGCCTCCGATTTGGAGGCCGGGGTGGCTCAGCCTCCGATTTGGAGGCCGGGGTGGCTCAGCCTCCGATTTGGAGGCCGGGGTGGCTCAGCCTCCGATTTGGAGGCCGGGGTGGATCAGCCTCCGATTTGGAGGCCGGGGTGGATCAGCCTCCGATTTGGAGGCCGGGGTGGATCAGCCTCCGATTTGGAGGCCGGGGTGGATCAGGCTCCGATTTGGAGGCCGGGGTGGATCAGGCTCCGATTTGGAGGCCGGGGTGGATCAGGCTCTGATTTGGAGGCCGGGGTGGATCAGGCTCCGATTTGGAGGCCGGGGTGGCTCAGCCTCCGATTTGGAGGCCGGGGTGGCTCAGCCTCCGATTTGGTGTGTCGGCCCTTTAAGACTCATTTGGGTGCGCTGGCCCTTTAACAATCACTTTGGCGCGTTGGCCCTTTAAGAGCTAGTTTGGCTGACAGGGCTTCTTTTAAATCCACTTTGGCGCACACATTCTCTCTCAGGGGCATGTGTCATGTGATGAAGCTAGATTTGCATTTGTGCTGTGGGTTTCGCTTTAAGAGCTGATATTATGTGGCAGAGGCTCTGTGCTGGGGTTCAAGTGAAGTTCGTAGGCGTTGGCATAGTAACTGGGTCTGCCTGCGCATATCAATGAGCTCAACTGTCATTTCAATCGCCTCAGGGCACGTTTTGCCATTTCCTATTGAAAAGCATTGGAGACAGTGCATTCCAATGACGGGAAAAAAAAATTTCAAACGCAAATTGCGCAAAAACTACAAATCCGATCGACACGAAAAATACTTAGCACACCTCTCATGGACGCTGGCTTCGAAACGACACCTCAACGGAGTCTGTGCGTGTAGCGGTTCGGGCCGCATTAATTGCGGAAATCAACTTAATAAGAAGAAGAAGAAGAAGAAGAATAAGTTAGCAGCGTTCGGATTACAATATAGTGGTTTTTTCAAACCACTATAATAAGAAGTGTTCCAGGGTAGAAAGTATGCATAAGCTTTGTTCCAATAAGGTTAGAAATCACATAAATTAGCTACGCATAAGCTTTATTCCAACATTGTTAAAAATGACATTCCCGGTACATCCAAAAGTGTATATGGTTACTACTATGGTTTCAGACTAAACCTTAGCCCCTATTTACAAAGTAATAAATCCAATAATCATGGAATCATTGAATGTTAGAGTTGGAAGGGACCTCAAGGGTCATCATATCCAAACCTCTGCTCAATGCAGGATTCACTAAACCATCTCAGACATCTGTCCAGCCTCTGTATGAAGACTTCCATTGAAGAAGAACTCACTACCTCTCGTGGTAGCCTATTCCACTCATTGACCACACTCACAGTCAAAAGATTTTTCTAATATCTTATCTGAATCTTCTCTCTTTCAGTTTCATTCCATAGCTTCTCGTGTTTCCATGTGCAAATGAGAATAAGGATGATCCTTCTACAATGTGACAGCCCTTGAGATATTTGTAGACATCTATTAAGTCTCCTCTCAGTCTTCTCTTTTGCAAGCTAAACATTCCCAGATCCTGCAACCGTTTCTCAGAGGACATACTTTGCTGTTTGCTCATCATCCTGGTAGCTCTTCTCTGAACTTGTCCAGGTTTTTTATGTCTTTTTTTTAAAATGCAGTGCCCAAAACTGGACACAGTATTCCAGATTCAGGTCTGACCAAGGAGGAGTAGAGGAGGATAATTACTTCACATGATCTAGACTCTATGGTTCTCTTAATACATCCTAGAGCTGTGTTTGCCTTTTTTTGCTTCTGTATCACACTGTTGACTCATGTGCAGTCTGTGATCTATTAGTATACCCAAGTGTTTGTCACACGTGCTGTTCATGAGTTCTATTCCTCCCATTCTGCGGATGTCATTTTCATTTTTCTTCCCCAGATGTAGAATCTTGCATTTCTTCCGTTTCTCCCTGTTAAATACAGTAATACTCGGCACTGATAAAACACTTCTGCGCAACGTGGTGGAACGACAATATGAAGTAAGAAGCGTTGTAGCTTTATTCCAGGTAAAAAAAAAATATACATAAGCTTTATTTCAACATGGTTAAAAAGTATATTCTTTGTTCATCCAAAAATATATGTTCCTACTCATTTCAGACTAAACCTTAGTCCTTATTCATGCATGAACAAGCTACCCATAAGCTTCATTCCAACGTTGTTAAAAATGACATTCCCAGTACTTCCAAAGCCGTATATGGTTTCCTACACATTTCAAACTAAACCTTTGTCCAAATTCATGAATGAATAAAGACTAAGGTTTTAGTGTGAAACAAGTAGGAAATCATATGTATTTTTGGATGTACCTAGAACGTCATTTTTAACAATGTTGGAATAAGACAAAGTCATTGATTAGAAAGGACTAAAGTTTAGTGTGAAACGCGTAGGTAACCATATATAGCTTTGGATGTACCGGGAATGTCATTTTTAACTATGTTGGACTAAAACTTATGCATAGATTATACATGGATGACTAAGGACTAAGATTTATTCTGAAATGCGTAGGAGCATGTATATTTTTGGATGTATCGGAAATCTAATTTTTAACCTTATTGAAATAAAGCCTTTGCATATTTTTTTAAACTTGAAAGCTTGCTATTTTATATTTTTGTACTATCACATTGGGCAAAAGTTTTTTTTCCATGTATGAGTAAGTACCAAGGAAACCACATATAGCTTAATGTCATTTTTAACCATGTTGGAATAAACTTTATGCGTAGTTTATAAATTGATGAATAAGGGCTATCATTTAGTCTGAAACACGTAGGAAATATTTTTTACTTTTGGATGTATCGGGAATCCAATTTTTATCCTTATTGGAATAAAGCTTATGCGTAGTTTATTTATGGATGAATAAAGACTAAGATTGAGTCTGAAACCTGTACGAAACATATTTTTGGAGTCATTTTTAATAAAACTTATGTATATTTTTTAACATGAGATACAGCAGGAAAGCTTCTTACGTCAGATCAGAGCATTTTGTGCCTTTTCTTCTGCCAGAATTCTGATGCAAATTGCACAATGAATATCCCTCAATGGATGCACAATAAATCAGTGAGACCATACAGAAATTATCTATTTTTTTTTTAACGGCAGAGGAAATTGATTTGAGATTGTTTTTTTTTTTTTTTAGACCGATGGTTATGAGAAATGGACACAGAGACCACATAATAGCAAGATATTAGTGTATACAGATCTCAGACGCTCGTCTCAACTCAACCACCAATGGCGTTTCATCAGCTATTAATGTATGCGGCTCTCTGTTTCAGTCAATGTAAGGGGTCTTGTCATCTATGACTGATGATAAGAGAAAAAAAAAAGAAAGATGCAATTATAGCATGAACTTTGGCATTTTGAAGAAACTGACAATAAATACGTGAATGGTTAAATGATGTTGCTGTTTGCAAGTTTCAGGTCACATCTGTCTCCAAAGAAAAGCTGCATATTCAGTGGTGGCCACTAGATGTCAGTAGTGTTCTCCAGTTTGGGAGGTTCTCGCCTCCCCAGGGAGGATCTACTCTACCAATAAAATCTTCTCACATAACACATCTTCCAGCAATCAATATGCCCAACAGGTCTTTCAACAAGTATCAGTCTGCGAGAGATGTAATGGAAGCAAAGGTCTTACTAACACCAGTCTGCACCACATCAGGACACATTCTGTTAACATTCTTCCGTATTCCATAGGTTAAAAGGACTCACTAACCTCTAATCCGTTGTTGTTTTCTTGCACGATCCATCGCTGACGTGCGTGAACAGGGGACACGTGGCTATATTAATTATTTGTGGCATAACGACCAATAAATGACATTATAAAGGGCACCGCGCGATTTACAGCTCCGGAAAGCACAGTGTTTTGTGAAGATCTGGGCAGGATGAGGTTAATATTTTAGGGGGTTTGCTTGTATAATTAATGCAATGAGAACAGTAGTGGGTTTGCTGGGAGTTCTAGTTTCACAATAGCCGGAGATCACGGCATGTTATGGAAAATTAATACATTACTATGAGAAAATATGCCAAAAATGTCTCCGTTGTCAATGTTCTGCAACATCTGGACTTTTGGATTCATTTGTGCTCTTTACTCGGAATAAATAATTGCAGTTACGGATTTTTACAAGTCTGATATGAAAGAATACCGGGGATTATCATGCTAATGTCGGTGCGCCGCAGCGCTCGTACAGCACGTAGCATTCTCCTCCGGTGTCATCAGAAGCAACGATCGTTATTGCAAAGAACAACACAAGGAATTCAGAAATCTGGTCTAACTACTCTAATAAATCTGACCCACTGGATTTATATAAAGGGAGATTATCAGTCGATTCATGCTGCCCAAACCATAGGCAACGAGTATATACATTGTAGAGACCTGTCAATCACTTGGAACGACGCTGTGAACAGCCGGCCAAGTCTTCGGCTAGATCTTCAGACTATATTTACTCTGAAATGTTGGGGCAGTTCAGAGAAAAATATATCTGACTTCAATCATGCTGCCCGTCATTTAGGCAGTATGAATTGACTCACAGTTTCCCTTTAAATTGTCACTATCAGCAAACAAATAATTATACAAAAAAACCTTTTGAAATAAATCTTATCTGAGACATATGCTTTTTATTCCACTTATAAACCACTTTTTTGGCCGTCTGAACTCATCTTTCACTGTGAAAAACTGCAAAAATTTGTCTTGCTCAAAACAAAACTGACAGCCATCACACTGAGAGATCAGATTACAGCTGCCTATTGAATTCTGTGAAGAAACTTAGTGGGAAGAGAAGGGAGAAGCAGAGTGAAAGAGAGGCAGTCACACACGCACAACCTTGCTTCAGCTTTTTAGTAAGTGAGTTTTTTCATCCAAGTGTTGGATTCACAGCTACATTGCTCAGTACTTCTGTATAATGTCCTCCATGCTGCTGCCATTCTTCAGTAATCCATCAAGTCTGTGTGTGCAGTGTATGGCAGATATTGTTCCAACTAGCAGGGGCATAATAATCACAGTTGCAGAGGGTGAAATGCATTGCGGCACCGAGATCCGCCGGCTCCCCGCACTGTAATACAAGCTACCAGCCTGTTGCTGATGTCGGCATGGGCGGCGCATGGCAGTGCATCATGCACCACCCATGGCTGACATGCCAAAGTCAGCTGCCAGCTTCTGCATCTGCTATGAAAGAGGATGCCACAAATATTGGAAGAGGAGGAAAATAAAAATAATCATTTTTTTTGTTTTTTTTAAGAGTAGCAGAACGGAGAACATTATACCAGGGAGGGGCCCAGGATGGGGCACATTATACTAGGATTGGGACATCATTACTGGAAGGGTCCCATGATGGGGGCCATTATACCATAATTGGGCCCAGGAAGGGGGGCAATATTACTGTAAGGGGCCCACAATGGGAGTCATTATACCGTGAATGGGCCCAGGAAGGGGGACATTATTACTGGAAGGGGCCCACAATGGGAGCCATTATACCATGAATGGGCCCAGGAAAGGGGACAATATTACTGGAAGGGGCCCACGATGGGGGCCATTATACCATTAATGGGCCCAGGAAGGGGGACATTATTACTGGAAGGGGCCCAGGATGGGGGACATTATACCAGGAAGCGGCCCAAGATGGGGGACATTTTATCAAGAAAGGGCCAATGGTGAGGTACATTATTACAGGAAGCGGACATTGCTATAGGAAGGAGCCAGGGTCGGGGATATTATTACGAGATGGGGGACATTATTACACTACACTACAAGGGCCCATACATCTGGTAAACATGCAGATGGTGGCCCAGGTCCAAATTTTTCACTGTGGCCAATTGGTCTCTAGTTAAACCACTGCCACCTAGCCTCCACCCATTAGACACAACTGAAAATGATAAAGACAGTCTGCAGAGTGGAAAACTGGTGAAAAATGTATTTAATGGCCAGAAATAGTGTTATTTCTCACATACACACACGGCAGCTTAATCTCAAAAGTCTCCTGAAACCACAGGTACTGTACACCTCAACAGAAATTTGCCACAAGACCGATCATTTAATAAAGAGCTTCTATATTATGCATATAGAAGTGGAATAGCAAATAACACCCCGGCGCTTGTGTTTAGGGCGACGCTCAACAGAATGCACCATAATGCCTCATAACTGACCGAAAGGCGAATGTGGCCGTGCCCAGTGATGCAGTTTTTCAGGGGCATACCATGTGCGTTTTTTAAGCAGGACCTGAAGTTTCAGTTCCTCTCCTCCCAAGAGTAATCCAACTAAGTCAATAATCAAGCCTCAGACGGCTAAGTCGTTGAAAAAAGTTACGGCTCTCGGAATGTGGTGACACAATGAAAAAGTAAAATTCCTGTGGTTCAGTTCTCCAGGGGTTAAATGCCATTAGTTGTATTTGTATAGTATGTAGTAGCTAGACGTTCACAGAGATGAGTCACAGATAGAACCTCAGATCACCTTTGCGGAAGTGATCGATGGTCATGAGACCAGTTATCAGCACATTCTTTGCAATTTTAATAGTTCTATTAAAAACTGCTTTAACCCCTTCTCACCTCCCCAACCCCCACAACAAAGTGCAGGAAGAACAAAGGATGCCCTGACAAACCCGAGCGCTAATCTCTGTGCAAACAAAGCTGAAAATGGGACTTAAGGTACTGTCACACTTAACGATGCACCAGCGATCCCGACAACGATATGACGCGGTCAGGATCGCAGGTGCATCGCTAAGTGGTCGCTAGTGAGCTGCCACACAGGCAGATCTCACCAGCGACATCGCTGGGGACGGAGATCGCTACTTACCTGTCAGACGAGGCGAAGAAGACGTCATCCTGCCCGCGTCCACACGTCGCTCGTCGCCACAGCAGGAAGCTGACGACAAGAAACGGTCCAGGACGTTCTCGCGCGATCAGCGATGAGCAGCGGGGGTAAGTATCAGACATAGCGATATCGCTAGCAATATCGCTGCTGCGTCACAAAACCAGTGACGTTATAGCGATATTGCTAGCGATATCGCTTATTGTGACGGGCCCTTAAGTAAAACATCAATCTGCAAAGTGTAAACTGACGATACATGACAGCGGCGGCGCAGTATACAGAAAAGACAAGAGCTGAAGCTACATCGTTAAGGTTAGTGAGAATAACCGTCAGCACAACCGTCTTGTGGTGCTCAAGTAGGATCCCAAGCCATAGAGTTATATGAAAACTTGGCACACACAACTATCAACGTGGATGCAGTGAAGATTTAATAAGCTTCAGTACAAACAGTATGTACTGTACCTTATTAAATCTTCACTACATCCACGTTGATAGTTGTGTGTGCCAAGTTTTCATATATAAAATCATTAAGGTTAGATCCATAGACACAGAGTGTGAAACACATCTTTTCTTTCTGTATGCCACATAGCTGGAACAGCACCACCCCTGTGTACAGGTTGAATGTGGTATTGCAGCTCAGTGCCATTTACTTCAATAGAAATGCAATACCACACTTGACCTGTGTACGTGGAGTGGAGCAGTTCCTTTTTTTTTTTTTGCTAGTTTTTATGAATATCTTTAGATCTTTTAAAAATTGCACCTAAAGGTACTGTCACACTTAGCGATGTACCAGCGATCCCGACCAGCAATATGACGCGGTCAGGATCGCTGGTACATCGCTAAATGGTCGCTAGTGCCACACAGGCAGATCTCACCAGCGACATCGCTGGGGACGGGGGTCGCTACTTACCTGTCACACTAGGAGATCCTGCGTCCTCCTGCCCGGCTCCACGCTTGTCGCTCGTCTCTCCACAGGAAGCGCCGCAGGAAGCTGATGACAAGAAATGGTCCTGGATGTTCTCGCGCGATCAGTGATAACCAGCGGGGGAGCGGGTTGTAGGTAAGTATCAGACACAGCGATATCGCTAGCAATATCGCTATAACGTCACAAGTTATAGCGATATTGCTAGCGATATCGCTTAGTGTGACAGTACCTTTAAGTGATCTAATCGTTGCCTCTGTTCTGCAAAAACAGAAATTTAATCAAATATGTTAATTAGTATGCTTGGTGCACCTTGCGTGTGGTCACAAGGAGCAGTGCACCATTCGGACCCTGGTGATTGCTTAGATCAAGCACTGTCTGCAGAGAGAGCTCAGGCAAGCTGCGCTGTCAATTCAATCCCCAGCGAGAAAAGCGGGAAATGGAAAATAAATGGGCGGAACAGTGCGCTGAGCCTCTTGGCCACACTCAGGGTGCAGAATTATTGGCGCATTTAATGGAACTTCAGTTTCTGCAAAATATAGCCCCTTACAAATCTACATGCTTAGTTTATAAAGTCACTTTAGGCTGACACACTCCCGATCGTTTAGCTGTCAGCTATTTAAAGTATATGGGAGGCTTATGGCGTGAAGTAGGTGATCTCCTTGGTCTTCACCTTTATGGAGATCACAGGTCACTTTAGTGATCTGCAAATGATGAAAATGTGAAAACAAAACATCTCGATTTATTAAGTATGGAGTAAGAGCACCACATGGAGAAATCCCCACACTTACACACCTTGACATGCTCATTGATAAAGTTTACGCCAAGAAGGCTGCTCACGGTAGCACGAGAAACATGTGGCATAGTTGTGTTGAAAAGGGTGTCCGGGACTCTTTAGAGAAATGGCAGCACCACTGGTTCCAGAACGAAATCAATGTACTGCTGAGTTGCTAGTGTACTTGTAATGAAGAGTATAGGGGTCCAGCTACTGTACATTATGCCACCCCACATTATAATCCCAGGAGTAGGACCAGTGTGACATTCCATCATGTAGGCTTCTTCATGGCGTTACCTACATGGTCTCATCAGATTCGAAGAATGTGGTGTAGTGATCCATTCTGTCCTGGAAGAGAAATTAGACATCAAATACTCAGTCTAAGGGCCCCACCACAAATAGCGACTCACCAGCGATCCCAACAACAATATCAACTTGTCAGGATCGCTGGTGAGTCTCTACATGATCGCTGGTGAGCTATCAAACAGACAGCTTCACCAGCGATCAGCACCAGCGACGGCGAGCGCGCGGTGTCGCTGTGTACTTTAGTTACCAGAGCGCTGATGCAGGGAGCTGGTAACTAAGGTACACATCGGGTTTCTAAGGGGCGTGCGTCACTTAGAAACCCGATGTGTACCTTGGTTACCAGCTCTCTGCATCAGCGCTCTGGTAACTAAGGTACAAATCGGGTTTCTAAGCACCACCCGGTGCTTAGAAACCCTGCGTATAACTTAGTTACCAGCGCGCTGATCGCTCGTCTCCCACCTGTCACATGCAGCGATGCGTGCTGGCCAGCGGGAGACCAGCGACCAATAAAACGTCCAGGGCTTTCCATCAACGATCAGCGATACCAGCAGGGGGGCCGGTCGCTGATAGGTGTCACACACAGCGATCTCGCTGGTGAGATCGCTGTTGCGTAACAAAACTTGTGACTCAGCAGCATTCTCGCTAGCGAGATCGCTATGTGTGACTGGGGCTTAAAGCATCAAAGAACGTCTACACAAAGCATCAGAAGATGACATTGGTCTACAAGCCCAGTGTCCAGATACAGCTGTCCCATTGACCTCACGCCATCGCTTTCAAAGGCTATCATGGTGCAGAACAAGACAGTAATGTAGGCTGAACTGGAAGTCTATCTTGTTGAGTCATGAGACTCGCTTTTGTCTTGGATACAATAATTACCACAGATTGGTCAGGAGACCACATGGGCAATGCCATGCAGAGGCCTTCATGAGGGAACATAAAAATGTCCTAGGAGCCATTTTTCCTTCACAGCAACCCCAAACCGAATGTTGCTCATGCTACTGTGAGCAACCTGCGTAGCCTAAACATGCTACCATGACCTGCATTATCTCCAAATTTGTCTCCCATCAAAAGCATCTTGGACGTCATTGGTTAGTGATTACAAGGGAGCTGCCAGCAGCTGATCTTGGTGATTTGCCCAAGTCCATTCAGCGACTTCCTCAGACAACCATTAACCTCATTGATTGCAGCCAAGGCTGTAAGTGCCGGAATTTCAGTACATGGTGCTCAGACTCCACACTGAATAAATTGAGATGTTTTGAAAATTTTATTTCCAATTTTTAATAATTTCCTGATCAGTAACATGACTATCCATCCTATTACTTCCATCATTCCATAACTTTTCCTTCTTGGGGTTACAATTTGTTGAGGATTGCATATATGTACAGTATCTCTATCTCATATCCATCTCATATCTACCTTTCTTTCTATGTATCTGGGTCGCCCTCCCAGGGCGGTGGGATACTCTTTACCGGGCCCGATGAGCTTCACTGGGAGATGTCACGGCAGCTGGGACCCGGCCCGTGACCCTTGGCGCCCATTGTAACAAAGGGGAATGTTCGGTGTGCTTATGATGATTAAAGTTTAGGATGAATGATTCGTGATGCCACCTGTGGTGTTCGGCAATGAAGATGTTAAGCCGACGCTGCAGACAGATCCTCTGGGACAGATGGTGTGGTGCAGCAATGATATTATAGCTCTCCACAGGCAGGGCTGTAGTCCCAGGGCAGTGAGATGAAGGGACACGTAGATGGTGTAGTGTCGGGCGCAGGGTATGTAGCAGTGCCGGGCAGGTTGACGCTGGAATAAGTGGAGGACACCAAGGCATGTAGTTCCAAAGCTTTCCTCACAGTCTGTTGTGGCACAAGAGCCCGTATCCGTGCTGTGTCCTCCGGGTCAGGAGCTCAGCCAACCTCCAGGCAAGACGAAGTACTCCTTTCCAACACTCCGCCAACTTATGTGCCTTTTCTGAACGTCTCCCTCTTAGCGCCTTTAGTGAAGTACTCACAGTACTGAGTTACACTGGAGTTCCTCCTGTCAGATGTTCCTATGAACTCTACTTGTACGGCAGACAGCTGTAGCCTGCTTCGGGGACTCCTTACTACCTAGTCCCGGCTCACTATCGTTGCTGTTGTGCCCCCAAGTGTGGGAATAAAGCGGTGACAACTTCTATTCCTCCGGTGTCTGCTGCAGGACCATTAGTATCCATACAACCTCGGGGACCGGACCCCGGCCTTGCGCTTAGAACTTGGGACGGGTTCTCCTCTAACCCTGATCCTTAGTTCTCTTCTTCTCCTCACGTTCCGTACTAATCCTTCCCTTCTTATGGAGAGTCAGGCTTTCTATCCAAGTTCCTTTCCTGTGCCAGCAGACCCAGGTCACTGAGGTCAACTGCAGCACTTCCTTCATCCATTCCTCTCAAGGGAGCTTCTCTTACAGACTGACTGACTGACTGACTAAATCTTAAACTCTTCCCGTTCTTTTGATGCAACCTAAACTCCACCCGCCTCCCAGCACACTTCGTGTTCCAAGCAGAGAGCCACCAAAGGGTGCTTTGCTACACTACTGTGTTGTGTGGGATGCAGGTGTTGGAGCGTGGTCAGGTGTCTCCACCTTGCCTGGATGGTGGGGTACCACACCTCAGGAGGAGGTGCAGTACCTCTGTGACGACTGAACCGTCAGGGGGGCCACATATCTGTCTATCTGAACACATAAGACTCATGCCTATCAATCCACAAGAACTAATTCTAAACGTCTTTTTCTATCCAAGAACCAAACGAGGTAACAAAAAATAATCCCGATATAAAGCCCATCATTGAAAGCTAGAAATATACAGACTCATTGTTCAGCATTATTGTGAAGCTCATGATGTTTATTTTGGGGGTGTGGGTGAAATAAGAGCTCCACAGTGCCATATCAGAATCCTGTTAACTCACACGTGCCACTTTAACTGTCTAACTCTTTGCCAACTCACACCAAGCAGCAACATGAGCTGAACCAGTGCCAGGCCTGCAATTAGGCAGCATTGAGAAGGTCCCGTTCTGCTGACGTGGAGCAGCACAAAGTGAGGATGATCCAGCATCAGACCATAATCTGGAGGAAACTTAATTACACCACTCTCATCACAGCTTAATTAGTGCCACTTAATATGAAGCGTTAAACTATGTTTTATTATAATGCCAAGCTCTGTGGGAGGGCAGCGCTGGGGTGAGGAAGGAGGGCGATGTATATTTTTATCTATACACTGTTGTATTTCTTTTTTTCTTTTGACATTGGGTGTTCTGTTGGCAAAGCAGGGGTGGTACAGTTTAACCCTTCTCCGGTCAGAGGCGAAGTATGCAAGTAAAATAGGCACCAAGACTAACCGTGGAGAGATGAAGATTGGATTATTGCGTTAATCCGTTTTCCCCTAGTCCAACAGCAGCACAATATGGGATTACCATGCCCCTGCTCGCTAACGGGACAAAGTGGAATATTTAATGATTTTTAGTAATCCCACTCCCACATCTCCCCCAGGATAAAGGGGGAAGCAACCCAGAAGCCATCAGTTTAATAGCACGACATTAATAACACATAATGTACAGGGTGGGAGCCTTGTGCTGCTGTTGGACTAGGGGAAAACAGATTAACGCAATAATCCAATCTTCCCCTACGTCCACAGCAGCACAATATGGGAACTAGCACATATTCTTTATTTGGGAGGGCTTGAAACTGAATCTAGATTTGATCTGGCAAAGGTGGTAGATGGAGCAGAAGACGCTTCTAACCTATAGTATTTAAAGAAGCTCATCAGTGTTGACCATGTAGCTTAGCGACATATGTGGTCAATAGATACCGAATCCCTCTCAGCCTGGTTAGTAGATACTGCCCTAGTTGAATAGGCAGAGGTGAACTGGGGAGCTGGAACATTGGCATTTTGATAGCACAGCCTAATGCAATCACAAATCCATCTTGAAAGGGAAGGATTTGAGGCCTTCTTCCCCTTGAACTTTCCTGAATGAAGTATCAGGAGGTTTACATCCTTTCTGAATGCCCAAGATATTTTGATGTAAACTTTTAGACATCTCATGATGTCGAGAGAAGAGAGATATTCTTCCTGGGATGATGTTGCTTCAGGAACATAAGCTGGAAGAGAGATCATTTGGGTCACATTTTCTGATAACAGAATTTTTGGTCTGAAGTAAGGAAGAAGTCTCAAATTAACTCTATCCTGTGTGAATACAGTGTAAGGTTTCCTGGAGGACAGTAGCTCACTCACTCTTTTGGCCGAGGTAATTGCTAGCATGAAAACAGTATTGAGGGTCGGGAATTTCAATTCTACTGAGATCAGGGGTTCAAATGGTGGCTTAGTTAACTGTTTGAACACCAAGCCGAGGTCCCACTGGTAATTGGTTTAGAAATTCGAGGTCTTATTCTTGAAATGGCCTTCAGATAATCCATGATCTCTGGAGATTCTGCAAGGCGTTTTCTAAGGCAAGCAGAGATAGCTGCAACCTGGACTCTGATGGTACTAGGTTTAAGTCCTCTGTCAAATCCATCTTGCAAAAATTCCAAGATCTGTGGGATGGATGGTTCCCCAGGGTTGATGGATCTCTTTGAGCCCCAAAGGAAAAGATTTTCTTTATCCGTGCCTAGGACCTGTTGGTTGCATCACTCCTACAGTGAGCTAGTGTATCCAACAGCCTATTTGAAAAACCCTTAGTTTTCAATAGGGGCGGTCAACCTCCATACTGTCAGATTGAGAGCTCTCAGGGTCTGACACAGAACCGGCCCCTGACAAATCAGGTTCTGTTGGAGAGGGAGCTTCCAGAACTGGCCCTGGCTCATTGTTATGAGGAGAGTGAACCACGATCTCTTTGGCCAGAACGGTAGGATGGCTATGACAGACACTTGATCCTCTCTGATCTTCATCAATACCCTTGGAATCATGGAAGTTGGTGGAGAAATATAAGCCAGTCTGAAACTCCATGGAATTGTCTTGGCGTCTACCGCCATTGGGTTGTCCTCCAGATATAGGGATAAGAAATTCCCAGTCTTGGTATTCTCCCTGGTTGCCATCAAGTTGATTTTTGGGTGACTCCACCTTAGTAAAATCAGTCTGAACACCTCTGGATTCAGTGACCATTCTCCCGGAATAAATAGATTCCGACTGAGTATGTCGGTGAAGATATTCTGCTTCCCTCGGATATGAGTAGCCGATAACCTGGTTACCGTTGACTCTGCCCACTGAAAAATTCGAGCCACCTCTGCTATGAGAGGGGGAGATCTTGTGCCGCCCTGCTTGTTTATGTAGCACACACAGGCCATATTGTCGGTGCGGACCATCACTGCTTGACCTCTCAGGAAATCTGTAATGCGGTCCCCCATCCTTCCTTTGATGAGCGAAAAGACTGGAGTCCAGAGCCAGGAGTGCTTCACACAAAACCATTTATTCTTCTCCAAAACACAGCAACCTTTCGGACAGCTTCCATATACCTGCCTGGATACCTATTACACCTTTCCTCCTTCCCTCCTCCGCTTTCCCATTGCGACGTCATTTCAGCCTGTTTCACTGCGCCTGCCTTAGGCCACCGGCCACAGCAATCACCTACTCGGCCTGTCCACCCGCTGCCACACCTACTTCTCTTCAGTGTGCAGCTCTCCAACTCTCCAGTACCCCAGGCTCTCCTCTCCTTCAGCTGTCTTCCAGGGGCCAACCCCCTCTCTGAGCCCTCTAGGTCTGGGAACCTTCACTTTTTATCCCCTGAGTCTGGAAATCCCTTACTTGCTCCACCCACCTTCCAGGCTGTTCTCAGATCTTCCCTGGTGTTATATCTCCCCCAGTGGCCTGATTCTGAACTCCACTGCTCCTAGCTGCAACTTTCCTACTAACTTTTGGTACAGTCAGCATATTTACAGTTGTGGCCAAAAGTATTGACACCCCTGCAATTCTGTCAGATAATACTCAGTTTCTTCCTGAAAATGATTGCAAACACAAATTCTTTGTTATTATTATCTTCATTTAATTTGTCTTAAATGAAAAAACACAAAAAGAATTGTCCTAAAGCCAAATTGGATATAATTCCACACCAAGCATAAAAAAGAGGGTGGACAAAAGTATTGGCACTGTTCGAAAAATCATGTGATGCTTCTCTAATTTGTGTAATTAACAGCACCTGTAACTTACTTGTGGCACCTAACAGGTGTTGGCAATAACTAAATCATACTTGCAGCCAGTTGACATGGATTAAAGTTGACTCAACCTCTGTCCTGTGTCCTTGTGTGTACCACATTGAGCATGGAGAAAAGAAAGAAGACCAAAGAACTGTCTGAGAACTTGAAAAACCAAATTGTGAGGAAGCATGAGCAATCTCAAGGCTACAAGTCCATCTCCAAAGACCTGAATGTTCCAGTGTCTACCGTGCGCAGTGTCATCAAGAAGTTTAAAGCCCATGGCACCGTGGCTAACCTCCCTAGATGTGGACGGAAAAGAAAAATTGACAAGAGATTTCAACACAAGATTGTGCAGATGTTGGATAAACAACATCCAAACAAGTTCAAGCTGCCCTGCCTTCCGAGGGTACAACAGTGTCAACCCGTACTATCCGTCGGCGTCTGAATGAAAAGGGACTGTATGGTAGGAGACCCAGGAAGACCCCACTTCTTATCCCGAGACATAAAAAAGCCAGGGTGGAGTTTGCCTATACTTCCCTGAAAAAGCCTAAAACGTTTTGGAAGAATGTTCTCTGGTCAGATGAGACAAAAGTAGAGCTTTTTGGGCAAAGGCATCAACATAGAGTTTACAGGAGAAAAAAAGAGGCATTCAAAGAAAAAAACATGGTCCCTACAGTCAAACATGGCGGAGGTTCCCTGATGTTTTGAGATTGCTTTGCTGCCTCTGGCACTGGACTGCTTGACCATGTGCATGGCATTATGAAGTCTGAAGACTACCAACAAATTTTGTAGCATAATGTAGGGCCCAGTGTGAGAAAGCTGGGTCTCCCTCAGAGGTCATGGGTCTTCCAGCAGGACAATGGCCCAAAACACACTTCAAAAAGCACTAGATAATGGTTTGAGAGAAAGCACTGGAGACTTCTAAGGTGGCCAGCAATGAGTCCAGACCTGAATCCCATAGAACACCTGTGGAGAGATCTAAAAATGGCAGTTTGGAGAAGGCACCCTTCAAATATCAGGGACCTGGAGCAGTTTGCCAAAGAAGAATGGTCTAAAATTCCAGCAGAGCATTGTAAGAAACTCATTGATGGTTACCGGAAGCGGTTAGTCGCAGTTATTTTGGCTAAAGGTTGTGCAACCAAGTATTAGGCTGAGGGTGCCAATACTTTTGTCTGGCCCTTTTTTTGGAGTTTTTTGTGAAATGATCAATGTTTTGCTTTTTGCTTCATTCTCTTTTGTGTTTTTCATTTAAGACAACTTAAATGAAGATAATAATACCAAAGAATTTGTGATTGCAATCATTTTCAGGAAGAAACTGAGTATTATCTGACAGAATTGCAGGGGTGTCAATACTTTTGGCCACAACTGTATATATATACATGGCATATATTATACAGCAGCACTTGAACTATTTACATTTGTCCTAGTCCACGCATTTGGTCCACCCTCCTACATACTCCCTTCCTTTGACCATTGTCATTCCAGACAATCCCGTACCTTTCCCCTTTTGGTGTATCCCCCTTTTACCGTTCTTTGTTTGTCTTGAATGACAGGTTGCCTAGCAGAGCCTGGAGCAACTTAGCTCTTCACAGGGTGCTGGGCAGAGACTGGAGCACTTAAGCTCCAAGTAGCTGAAGGCTACCCGCAGGTGCCTGCGCCTATATGACAATTCCCACACTTTTTTACTGGGGTGGGATGACCCGGACACACATTGGGCTCAAAGAGAGGTCTCCCCCTTCTTTACCTTATACAAAACGCCACTGCTTGGGGTAGGACAATCCGGACTCCTCAACAGAAAGTCTCCCTCCTCTTTACTCTTTTACACAACCCCGCTGCTTGGGGTAGGACAACCCGGACTCCTCAACAGGAAGCCTCCCCTTCTATACCTTATAGGGTATTACACCTTTACAACCGATAATCCGTGTCTTTCAGTTTAGGGGTGGAACAACCGAGGCTGCAGTGGAGCCTACCAGGCCTGTTTCCCCTTCTCCTGTTTGGGGTGTTTCCCACCAAGGATGCAATACGTGGACTGAACTGTTCTTAACACCAATTTACAAATTATCAGAAGCATATATTCAGCATTCTCAACATCTTTAACATTGTACAACACCTTCAACATTTGAACATTTTTACCACTTTTAACATTAGTGCTCCCCCTTCCTTTGCGGGGAGCAAAGCGTATGTCCATGCTTCTGGAGCCAGAGTTTCTTTCTTACCTCGAGAGGACGCGGAACAGTCCCTGTGCTGTGCAACCGTGCACAGTAATCCCGCAATTTGGGACGATTCAACGGTGCTCCGGTGTTATGATTGAGTCACCGTAGGAGGCAAAAATAGAAATGCTAGCTAAGTCCAGAAAACCAGAGAAGTTGGCAGCTATCGGATTGCAGACCCCTGAACCTATCAACACAACTAGCAGTAGCCGTGGGGGTCTCCTACGATGCCCTAGGCCCCTCGATCACAGCCGGAGGACTACATAGCCTAAAGACAGAAAGGGAAATCTAAACTGCCCCAGAGCAGACCCCAAAGCAAAAGGCAGCCCCCCACATATAATGACGGTGAAGCAAGAAGAAAGAACAAAACACAGACAGAAAGATAGACTGAGCAAAGATGGGGCCCACGCTAGCTTAGATAGGAAAGGACAGGAAGGCTGCTGTCTGCAATCCGTGAAAAACCCTATGAAAATAAGAGCCAACCAACTGACAGTAAAAAAGGCCCTGAAGACGCTAGGCTTCAAAAAAGCTATGTCAGTACTCAGGAATATTCTGAAGACAGAGCAACAGGCAAAAGGAGATTCAGCTCACCCCAGCAGGGAATGGCAGAATCCAGAAAAGCAAGGAAAACAAAACACTAATGCAAAAAGGCAAAGCAGAAATCTTAGCTTTAGATGAGCAGGAATCAGACTGGTTTCCTAGAAGTCCACAGAGAAATCACCCGCAGGCCAGAAGGGCGTCGGCAGCCTTATATCCAGTCATTAACTCCACTCAGCCAGTCATCATCATCAGCCCCAGGTGTTTGACAATCAGGCTCACTACCTTTCTTCACCAGAAGAGGGAGTTCCTCGGGCCTCAGTAGTGAAGGGGAAAATGAACTCACAACAGTCCGGACTGTCTGTTGATGACCAACTGTGGCCACCGGCCAAAGGGAACTCCGCCGCCGCGGAGCCCCCGGGATGATTGGCAGTCCTAGGGCCATGGGTGTCTTCAGTGCCCGATACCCGAGAGTCCGCCTCGCTCCTGAGAGGGCCACGTTCCTCCAGGTAGATGGTGAAGGCCACTGCATAGTAGCCACGGGGACTGTACTCCTTATAGGACATCCAGTCCCCCATCTGCAGGGCCCTTCCGTGTTTGATGGAGGCCGCATTGAGATAGACCGTGTGACCAGTCTCTGTCTCTTTGATGAACCCGCAGCCCCGCTCAACGTTGGTATAGACGAGCTGTCCCTGGCTCCGGGGAACAGACATAGCGCCTTTCCCTTCTCATGAAGAAGTGCCCAGACCTCCCGCTCCTTTGTCTTCTTCTGCGCTATGATATTGGAGATCCAGATGGACGGCCCTGCATAGGCCGCGGACCCGCTATGGGCCGGGGACGTTGGCTGGGGGGAGGCTGAGCGAGGAGGCTGAGGTTCGGGGGCGCGGACCTTGGGCCCGGTTCCCCCACGGGGCGATGACGCGGGTCCTGCCTGTGGCATCACCGGCTGGGGCAGGGAAGCACTCACCTTCCCCGGAGCCGCGGCTTCTTTCAACTTACTCCACAGCTCCTGCAGGAACTGGTGCATCCGGGCGAGCGGGGTCTCCGAGGTTTCGCCGACCTCCACCAGCTGGATAGGCTCCATGGTCTCATCGCTACTTCCAGTCCCGCTGTCTGGGGTGCACTGTGGTTCTTCATCCTGCCATCCAGCAGGAACAGCCTCCAGGCATGATGGTTCCATGGGGAGCATGAGCAGCAGTTCCTCTAGTCGTTGCTCTGGCATGGCCTGTGCTGCGGACGAGCATGCCTCCATCCTTTCCTCCGACTCCAGCTCCGCAGATCCGGCCGTCGGAGGCTCTGACCTGCATCGGGATTCTTCCACTCAGGTATGTGCCCGGTACTCCAACAGCGGCTCCCAGGCGCAGGTAATCCGACGGGCCTCTTCCTCCCACCGGCACTGTCACTCTATTTGTCCGAGGCTGCAGCGACGCATCGTGTTCGATGTCCCGGGGCTCACTGGCGTTAGGCAGCCGCACCCAGCTTTTCCAGCCACGTCACTCCCGTCCCAGGGTGGGGCTCTCGCCGGCCTCTCCACCCATTTTCCAGCATTTAGTGTGAAAAGGCACCTGTCACTCGCCACATACCACTCTTCCCAGGGGCGGACTCGGCATGGTTGACATTCTGCATTCAGTGCCATTCCGACGCTGTCACGTCCCCGGAGCGCCCTTTGTAGACACGGGCAGTCCCTTTTGGCACCAAAATCCTCCATCCCGATGGCCGCCACTTTGTTGTTTTGTAAAGTCACTATCAGGTTCTTTTTCAGTCAAATCCAGGTGTTTTAGTCGCAGTCCCAAATATTAATTAATATTATTATTAAAATCTTCAACCTGCTCAGCTTGGGTCCTTTTATTCTTTGACACAGCACTTTTCTTCTCTGTGTCTTCTGGCGCGGTCTCACCACCTGTGTTGGGCAGTGAGACCCTGCCGACTACGCCACTTGTAGCACGCGTGCCGACCAGGGGTGGTCTCTACCGCACTCTTGATGCAGTCCCCGATCCTTCCCTCAATGAGCGAAAAGACTGGAGTCCAGAGCCAGGAGTGCTTCACACAAAATCGTTTATTCTTCTCCAAAACACAGCAACCATTCGGACAGCTTCCATACACCTGCCTGGGTACCTGTTACATGTTTCCTCCTTCTCTCCTCCGCTTTCCCGTTGCGACGTCATTTCAGCCTGTTTCACTGCACCTGCCTTAGGTCACTGGCCACAGCGATCACCTACTCGGCCTGTCCACCCGCTGCCACACCTACTTCTCTTCACTGTGCAGCTCTCCAACTCTCTGGTACCCCAGGCTCTCCTTTCCCTCAGCTGTCTTCCAGAGGCCACCCCCCTCTCTGAGCTCTCTAGGTCTGGAAACCTCCCCTTTTTATCCCCTTTTTATCCCCTGAGTCTGGAAATCCCCTTCTTGCTCCGCCCACCTTCCAGAAAGTTCTCAGACCTTCCCTGGTGTTATGTCTCCCCCTAGTGGCCGGTTTCTGAACTAGCTGCAACTTTCCTACTAACTTTTGGTACAGTAAGCATATATATATATACATGGCATATATTATACAGTAGCACTTGAACTATTTCCATTTGTCCGAGTACTCGCATTTGGTCCACCCTCCTACACTTACATTGGAAGCCAGGAGGCATTTGGTACTGGACCAAGCTCCTGCAATGGTACTGTTTCCTAAGAGGGCTTCTCCACCTGTTCCTGAAGCGTCTGTCGCTAGAATTATCCAGGTTGGTTCTTCCAGACTCATGCCGTCCGGAACCTGTTGCCACCAAGAGATGGTTTGTCCTGTTGCCATGGAAAGGACATGCATGGCATGCAAGTTGGAAAGACTTCTACCCCATGCCCTTAGGACTTCCGTCTGAAGGGTTCTCATGTGGGCTAAGGCCCAAGGAACAGCCTTGGCAGTGGAAGTTAATACCCCTAAGAACCTCATGAGAGTCATTATCGGGACCTTGCAACACCATGAGAGAAAACATGCTCCGTTGAGAATATGCGTTTTCCTCCGGGGACAGAGATACAATTTCATCTAGAGAGAGTTGATTACAAATCCCAGGAAGGATTTGCAGGTGTCTGGGGATAGATCCGACTTCTCCGTATTCAATATCTAGCCAAGGTCCGTAAGAAGGTCCAGAGTAATCTGTAGATGCTCCAGAAGGCGAGGGCGAGATGCTGCAAGAATCAGCCAATCGTCCAAATGTGGAATTATTTGTATCCCCTGAATACGAAGCCTGGACATCATCGCAGATACCACCTTGGTGAAAACATAAGGTGCCGTGGTTATCCCAAAGGGAAGAACCTTGAACTGGAAGTTTTGAAGGTTTCCATTAAGGGTGACTGCACTTCTTAAGTATCTTCTGTGTAAGGGAAGTATCGGTATATGATAATATGCATCTTTCAGATCTATGGACACCATAAGATCGCCTTTCTCCAGATTGACTCTGATGGACTTGATAGTTTCCATCCTGAACCTTTCCTTTTGAGTGAACCGATTCAGGTACCTTAGATTGATTATCAGACGCCACTTGCCTGAAGGTTTCGGAACTAGAAAGACAAGTGAGTGTACGCCTCTTCCAACCTGGGACGTTGGAACAGGTTCTAAGGCTGGTAGAAGAATTAAATCCTGTATCTCCTTCTCTAAAGTCTTCTGCCTCTAAGGAGGTAGAGTTCTGGACACCGAATATCTTTCTTGGGTAAAAGAAATGAAAGGAATTACATATCCATTCTCTATAATTCTGATCACTCAGGTGCCTTTTATTAAATCTTTCAAGTTTTGCAAGAAAGGTGTCAACCTTCCCCCCACCAACTTTTTGGCATCAGAATTCTTTTTTGATTGCTCTGGGGTTCCTATAAGCTCCCTGATGGGAAGATGTGGTTCCTCCTCTTCCTCCACCATACTGACATCTTCCTCTAAATCTAGGGTGTGAAGTATGGGGTTGGTCCCAATGGGACGAGGCAAGCCACGAAAGGACCATCTTTGGGGAAGTGACTTGCCTTTGTTATCCGCTAGGTCCTCCATAATTGAATCCAACTTCTGGCCGAACAATCTTCCTGGAGAATATTCCAGATTACAGAGATGGTATTTAGATTGTTTGTCACCTGACCATGTCTTAAACCACAACGCTCTCCTCCCCACAGTGGACATGGTCATGGTCCTAGGCGCCAACTCTATCATCTGTTTTGAAGCATCACACAGAAACTCCACAGCTTGGTTCTTGTGCTTAAACCCATTAAGTAGATCATGTCTGGAGACTCCGGACTCAATGTCCTCTTCCAGTCTGGCTTGCCACCGTCTAAAGGCCCTAGATGTTTCATGGGCTGAGATCCCAACAGATGACTGTGCAACTGTCGAGGAATAAGATCTCTTCAAGGAGATCTCAGTCCTCCAGTCCATAGGGTCTTTAAGACTTGCAGCATCTTCAGAAGGAACAATAGTCTTTCTGGACAATCTTGCGATTTCTGTATCTACCTTAGGGGGAGACGTCCGGGCCTTAGACTGAGACTCATACAGGGTATAGAGCGTTTTAAACCATTTAGATTGAAATGGTGCTTTATCATCCATGACCTTATCATCCACACTAAAGGCTCTAGGCACTTTAGGGGTGGTAGGCAGCTCTGATGGGTGAAGTTCCTTCTGCACAGTTCTAATAAGCCTGCATGATTTTTCCGCTGGAAAGTAGCTTTTCTTACACAATTCTTCCTCAGAATCCGATGATGATCTGATCTCATCAATGACAATAAGGTCTTCAGACTGGGAGTCACTTCCTTGCGAAGAGGGGGAATGTCTGGAACATTTCTGAGCCCTGGAAGGTAAGGAACTAGACCTTGCAGAGCCACCTATTAGGTCTTTTACCCAGATGAATAAGTCCCTAATTGTGGGTTCCGCTGTACTGGGAATTCAGATATTGCACATGGTCCCAGATCAACCAACCAGGAGGGGTAGACCGCAGGAAGCATACTCCAGGTGATGTCTTTTGGAGGCACAGCCAGCAGAATCCCGAGATGACATACTGGATAGCATGCCATAAGACAAGGATGCAGGCTGAAAAAAACACTTAAAAAGGATGAAAAAAATGAAGAGCAGGAACTTCTCCCACCCCTTGTAATGAAGTCTGCCAATCACAGCAGTAAACCACCAACAATATGGTGGTGCCCATAGAGGAGACAGGAAGACACTGTGGATCCCACCAAGAAAATGGTGGATGGAAAATGCTGACAGGAAGTAACTACTTCACCCGGAAGTGTACTCTCAGCAATGACTCCGGCGTGTCAGCAGCACACACGGAGTAGGCATCAGGAGCAGACTAAGAACCTGGATAAGCAGGCAAGGGTGTAGGGTGGGAGAGAAACAAAAGACGTCCCACTAGCATGGGGAGAAAGTAAAAACTGATGGCTTCTGGGATGCTTCCCCCTTTATCCTGGGGGAGATGAGGGGGTGGGACTGTTAAAAATCATTATATATTCCACTTTGTCCCGTTAGCACGCAGGGGCATGGTAACCCCATATTGTGTGCTGTGGACATAGGGGAATTAAATATAATGTCTAATGTCCACCTATTAACCTCTTCACCCCAAGCCTGTTTTCACCTTCATGACCAAGCCAAATTTTACATTTACATTTATTGTCATTTTATGTGGTAGTAACTCTGGAACACTTCAACGAATCCTGCTGATTCTTAGGTTGTTATTTTGTGACTTTATGATAGTGATGAAATTTCTTTGACTTGCATTTATTTGTAAAAAAATCTGAAATTTGACAAAAATTTTCACAATTTTCAAACTTTTAATTTTTGTGCCCTTATATCACACAAAATTGTTAATTACATTTGCCACATGATTACTTTACATCAGCACAATTTTTGAAACATAATAAAAAAAATAAGGATGATATAAGGGTTAAAAGTTGACCAACGATTTCACATTTTTACAACAAAATTTACAAAACCATTTTTTTGAGTGACCACATCACATTTGAAGTGACTTTGAGGAGCCTATATGACAGAAAATACACCAAAATGAAACCATTTTAAAAAAGGACCCCTCAAAGTGCTCAACATCACATTCAAAAAGTTAATTAATCCCTCAGGCACTTCAAAGAAATTAACAGAATATGAAAGGAAAAAATGAACATTTAATTTTTTTCACAAAAAATTTACTTTAGCATCTTTTTTTATTTTCTCAAGTGTGACAGGAGAAATTCGATCCCAAAATTTATTGTGCAATTTCTCCTGAGCAAGTCGATACACCACATGTGGGGGGAAACTACTATTTTCGCGCATGGCAGGGCTCTGAAGGAAAGGAGTGCCATTTGACTTTTTCACTGCTAAATTTGCTGGCATAATTAGTGAATGCCATGTCAGTGGAAATCCCACACAAGTGACCCCCTTTTGAAAAATAGACCCTGAATGAATTTATCAAGATGTGTTTTGAGCACCTTGAGCCCACAGGTGCTTCACACAATTGTACAATGTTGAAAACCAGAGTGTCAGGACTCTAATGTCAGGACCCTGTCAGCGTCGGCATACTGCCACGCAGAGCAGGGTGACTTACCCACACTATGGGAGAGCACGAGGTCGAATACTGTAGTGATGATTCAAGCAGACAGGACCTGCGGCACTGAAAGTAGTTAGGAGTCCCAGGACCTACGATCATGTGACTGCAGGGGGCGGGGCTTAGCATCCTACTGCTGCAGATGATGTAATGTACCTACTGCAGGGCAACTGTAGTAGAGGAGAGGAAAACGCAGGTCAGACAAGCGAGGGTCATACACGGAGAGGGCTGTGCGGTACCAGAGGGACGAGCAGAGAATAGTCAAGTCACAGGCAGAGGGTCATACACAGAGGTAGTGCAGTACAAGAGGGACAGGCAGAACTCGTAACAGGGACAGAACCGGATCAAAATCAAACAAGCAACAAGTTATCAGGCACAAGGCACACGTACGCACGAGGTCAACTAACTCAGCCGACGGCAGGAGTATAACTGACACCGGACCTAGGTCAAGTGAGCATTAAATAGCCGCCCTCTGCCAGAGAGAGGCAGAAACAATTAACCCCTGCCTGACCAGGATGGGCCAAAGACAAACCCCATCCTGGATCATGACAGTACCCTCCTCTCAACGGGGGGCCACTGGACCCCCGGGTCTCTCAAGATACTAGGCGTGAATGGCCCGGACCAACCGATCCGCATGAACCGATCGAGCAGGAACCCACGACTGGTCTTCAGGACCATAGCCTTTCCAATGTACAAGATATTGAAGGGCAAGACAGACCAACCTAGAGTCAACAATTCGTTCCACCTCGTACTCAGACTGCCCGTCTACCAAAACCGGTGGCGGGGAAGACGATGATCCCTCCCCACAGGACCCCACAGGTTTCAAAAGGGCCCTATGGAAAACATTGGGGATCCGCAGAGATAGCAGGAGACGCAACGGAAAAGCCACCAGGTTAACCGCTTCGGTAATTTCATAGGGAAAAATAAATTTAGGACCAAGCTTCGCAGAGGGGACCTTGAGCCTTATATTCTTGGTAGATAACCATACCTTATCCCCAACCTGGAACACCGGCCCCACGGACCGTTTTTTGTCTGCAAAAAACTTATATTTATCCAGGGCCTTCGTAATGTTACTCTGGACCTCCTGCCATACCTCCCCCAACCGCTGGATAGTCTCATCCACCCCAGGACACCCAGAGTCCAAACGGGAAAACTCTCCAAAATGTGGATGAAACCCATAGTTGCAGAAAAAGGGAGATGTACCCGTAGACTGGTTAATGCGGTTGTTAAACGCAAACTCGGCCAAAGGTAACGCAGTACACCAATCATCCTGTCGGGCTGAGGTCAAGCAATGCAGAATTTGCTCCAGAGACTGATTGGTCCGCTCAGTCTGCCCATTAGTATCTGGATGGTAAGTGGATGAAAAGGACAGACCAATAACCAACCTCTTACAAAATGCCCTCCAAAATCTGGAAACAAATTGTACTCCCCTATCAGACACCACATTCAAGGGTACCACATGCAACCGCACCACATGCTCAACAAACAATCTGGACAACGTTTCCGCGTTAGGTAGAGCCGCTAAGGGTACAAAATGTGCCTGCTTACTAAACCTGTCCACCACAACCTAAACGACGGTATTACCCTTTGAGGGGGGAAGGTTGGTGGTGAAATCCATGGAAAAATGAGTCCATGGTGTCTCAGGAATTGGCAGTGGTACCAATTCCCCGGCCGGTTATGGGGGGTTTTCGCACGGGCACAAACATCACAAGCAGACACATATTCCCCAACATGAGAGGCTAAAGAAGACTACCAGAATATTCTAGCGATGGCCTTCCTGGTATCCAAGATCCCTGGATGTCCACCCAGAACTGAGTCGTGGAACTCCCGGAGGACCTTGAGACGAAATTGAGCTGGTACGAAAATTTTATCCACCGGCTTAGCCGGAGGTGCAAGAGACTGGGCTTCCCGAATCTCCCGTTCCAACATATTAGAAATACCTGCCACCACCCCGGGCTGAAGAATGGAGGATGGAGGTTCAGGGGGGGACACCGGATCTAGACTGCGTGACAAGGCATCAGCTCTGACATTTTTGGATCCTGGCCGAAAAGTAATAGAGAAGTGGAATCGGGAAAAAAAAGTGACCATATAGCCTGTCTAGGAGTCAACCTTTTAGCAGACTCAATGTAAGCTAGGTTCTTGTGGTCCGTAATTACGGTTATAGGATGGACAGCCCCCTCCAAAAAATGCCTCCATTCTTCAAAGGCCAACTTCACGGCCAGAAGTTCTCGATTCCCAACATCATCCTCTCCATAGGGGAGAATTTCTTTGAGAAAAAGGGTCTCAAATTAGTCAAAGTGGTGGGTCCCTGGGACAATACCGCCCCCACCCCCACCTCTGAGGCGTCCACCTCAACAATAAATGGTTCAGACAGGTCCGGTTGAATAAGAACAGGAGCAGACATGAAACATTTTTTAAAAACTGAAACGCCGCTATCGCTGCGGCTGACCAATTCTTGATATCGGCCCCCTTTTGAGTCATGTCTGTGAGGGGTTTAACCACCTGTGAGAACCCCCTAATAAATTTGTGATAATAATTGCCGAATCCTAGGAACCGCTGCAGAGCCTTCAAATCACAAGGTTGAACCCAATCGACAATGTCCTGCACCTTATTAGGATCCATGCGATACCCCTCAGCAGAAACAATGAATCCCAGAAAAGACAATTCCTGAACAAAAAATAAACATTTCTCTAGTTTAGCAAAGAGACAGTCCTCCCGAAGCCTTTGGACACCTGCCCGAATATGACCAATGTGAGCCTTTTTATCAGGTGAGTAGATCAGTATGTCATCCAAATACACAACCATAAAACGTCCAATAAAATCAGAGAACACATGATTGATGAAATTTTGGAAGACCGCTGGAGCATTGGTCAGACCGAAAGGCATGACCAAATTTTCAAACAACCCTTCAGTAGTGAGAAAAGCAGTTTTCCACTCATCTCCTTCCCGGACTCGGATAAGGTTATACGCTCCCCGTAGATCTAATTTCAAAAACCACTTAGCTCCGGACAACTGGTTGTGCAAATCAAGAATAAGTGGGAGGGGATACGTATTTCTCACAGTTATCTTATTTAACTCTCGAAAATCGAGGCATGGGCACAAACCACCATCTTTTTTCTTTACGAAAAAAAACCCCGCCGCCACGGGAGAGACAGAAGGACGAATGTGTCCCTTTCAGAGACTCTCAGAAATGTATTCCTTCATAGCAGCCCGCTCGGGACCTGAAAGGTTATACAAGCGGGCCTTGGGCAATTTAGCACCTGGAACCAGGTCAATGGCACAATCAAATGGACGGTGTGGTGGTAAAACTTCAGCCTCTTTTTCGGAGAAAATGTCTGTATAGTCATGTAGGTACTCCGGAATACCTTCCAGACCAACGGACGACACAGACACAGTAGCAAGACATTTTTCAGAACAATAGGGACCCCATTTAACAATGTCCCTAGATTCCCAATTAATCACAGGATTATGTAATTGTAAACAGGGGAACCCCAACCCCAGTCCCGCAGGCAGATTGTCCATAACAAAACATGAAATACGTTCCTGGTGCAAGGAACTCACTTTAAGGAGAAACTCCTCTGTAAGAAATATGATGTCATTCTTAGCCAGTGGTGTTTTGTCAATGGCAACAACATGTATAGGAGTCTCCAGCCTAACTTTCCCTAACTTACACCTGGACACCAAGTCAGAGTCAATAAAGTTCAACGACGATCCACAATCCACGAAGGCAGAAGTGGATGTGGAGACACTCCCACAACAGAGTTCCACTTGCAACAACATTTTTGAAAGTGGAGAAAAAGGTACCTGAGAGCCTGGGTGACCTCCACGACAATCACCCGGGCTCAGTCGCTTGTTGGTCAGTGGACAGGAGGGGCAATCCTTTTTCCAATGTCCAGAATCGCCACAGTGAAAACAGCATTTTCCCAAGTGCCATTGTCTCCTTTCTTTCTCCTTGAGGTCGATGGTTCCCATCTCCATGGTTTCCAATGTAGGACTGGCTCCCCTTCCTTGGGAGAATAACGGGGTCTCAATCTGCATCACTCCCCTGGCCCGTAGCCTGCGATCCATTCGGATGGCCTGTTGCTATGAATGAGTCACCGGAGGAGGAAAAAACAAAAATGCAAGCTGAGTCCAGAAAACCGGAGAGGTTGGTAGCTAGCGGATTGCAGACCCCTGATCCTATTCACAACAACTAACAGTAGCCGTTTGAGCGTTCCTACGGTGGTCCTGGATGCCTCTTCACAGCCAGAGAACTAAATAAGCCTAAAGAAAGAAAGAGGAAATCTAAACTGCCCCAGAGCAGACCCCAAAGCAACAGACAGCCCCCAACATGTATTGTCGGTGAAAACAGATGAAAACACAAACACAGACAGAAAGGCAGGCAGAGCAAACGATGGGGCCCAACTAACTAGATAGGAAAGGACAGAAAAGATGCTGGCTGCAATCCGCAAAAACCCTACCAAAAATGTCACAACACGTCTGATAGGAAAAACAGCCCTGAAGTCACTAGACTTCAAAATCCCTATATCAGCACTCCGATATATTCTGAAGACAGAGAAAAAGAGATTTAACCGATCAGGGACAAAAATGGAAATTCAGCAAAGCCCCAGCCGGGGCTGGCTGAACACAAAACTAAGCAAATCAGACAAAATCTCATGGAACAATAACAGAGCAAAACTTAGCTTTAGAAGACAGGAACTGAACTGGAGGCCAGAGCTCAGAGCAGAGAAATCACCAGCAACCCTACAGGGCGTCGGCTGCCTTATATCCACTCAGAGATTTCGGATGTCCAATCGCAATCCACCTGTTCAGGTGACAGGTCTCTCCCATCCAAATCAGTTTCACGACCTCCCTTCACCAGTAGAGGGAGTTCATCGGACATCAAAGGTGAACGAGAAAATGAGCTCACAACAGCCTGTGTCATATCCTCCTCCAGGGAATCAGGTGGAGGAGGGAGTGCCAAGGCATCTTTCAGATGTTCAGACAGGTGTCTACGGAACAAACCCCAGAGGGCGGCATCATTCCAGCAGACCTCAGCAGCCCAGTGTCTGAACTCTGAGCAAAACCACTCGGTTGAGTGCTTCCCCTGGCACACACTCATCACCATGTCCTCAGCCATACACATCCGATCAGACTCATCATAAATATGCCTCAGGGCCTCAAAAAATGCATCCACAGTCATACGCTCAGGGGCAGTGGTCGGAAGGGAGAAAGCCCAAGCCTGGGGGGCTCCCCTTAACAGAGACATAATGACCCCCACTCTCTGACTTTCATCCCCAGAAGAGTGTGGTCTCAATAAAAAAAAAGCTTACAGCCCTCTTTGAAAACTCTGAATTCCTTTTTATCTCCAGAAAAGGTATCCGGTAACTTAACCGGAGACTCAGTGGAAACTAACGTAACATCCCGAGCCCCTGATGATAAAACCCTCTGCACAGTGTCAGCGATCAGCTGCTGACACTGAGCCAGGACTCGTTCCCCCAGGAGTTTCTGAGACATCTGAGTCAGGTGCTTTACCTGCTCAGAAAGAGCGTGCATAGGATCCATCACACACACAGGAGAAGGGGAGAGGAGAAAAAAAATGGTAACGGTCAGTTATAATGTCAGGACTCTAATGTCAGGACACTGTCAGCGTCAGCAAACTGCCACGCAGAGCAGGGTGACTTACCCACACTATGGGAGAGCACGGGGACCAATACTGTAGTGATGGTTCAAGCAGACAGGACCTGCGGCACTGAAAGTAGTTAGGAGTACCAGGACCTACGATCATGTGACTGCAGGGGGTGAGGCTTAGCGTCCTACTGCTGCAGATGATGTAATGTACCTACTGCAGGGCAACTGTAGTAGAGGAGAGGAAAACGCAGGTCAGACAAGCGAGGGTCGTACACGGAGAGGGCTGTGCGGTACCAGAGGGACGAGCAGAGAATAGTCAAGTCACAGGCAGGGGTCATACACAGAGAGGTAGTGCAGTACAAGAGGGACAGGCAGAACTCGTAACAGGGACAGAACCGGATCAAAACCAAACAAGCAACAAGTTATCAGGCACAAGGCACACGTACGCACGAGGTCAACTAACTCAGCCGAGGGCAGGAGTATAACTGACACCGGACCTAGGTCAAGTGAGCATTAAATAGCTGCCCTCTGCCAGAGAGAGGCAGAACAATTAACCCCTGTCTGACCAGGACAGGCCAAAGACAAACCCCATCCTGGATCCTGGATCATGACACAGAGGAGAATGAGGTGCTGCACAGTTGAAATTCACTGCAGTGAAATTCTCCTAGTGAACTCGCCTCTGCATCGTGAGACTTTTTCTCACTGTGCTAGCAGGGATCTCATCGAGGTCACTGCAGTTCATTGGCCCAGCTGGGAACGCAGCCTCAGTGACCTGCAGTAACCTCTATGACATCACCACTGCTCACTGATGTTGCGCTCGCAGCAGCTCATTCACCAGTGGTTATCAGCCTAAATGGTTGAATCTTGGCAACATCCAGGTTGAAAACTATTAATCCCCAGACATGGATAAGGGCATTGGACAGAATGACGGACAGGTGAGGCATATTGTTGTTTTTATTTTTGCTTTATTACAGAAGATGAGAGCTTCGGTGGAATGGGGGATAGGTGAGTATAACTGTGTTTGCTATTTTTAAATAAAAAAGTATAAGCATGTATTGTTTTATTTTTAACTAGCTGAAGAGCCCGGCGTTGCCCGGGCATAGTAACTAACTGTGGTTAGTTATAACAAATTATAATGATTATCCTCCATCCCATAGTTCCATGCCCATATACCCATCATACATATCCTCCATCCCATAGTTCCATGCCCATATACCCATCATACATATCCGCCATCCCATAGTCCCATGCCCATATACCCATCATACATATCCTCCATCCTATAGTCCCGTGCACGTATACCCATCATACATATCCACCATCCCATAGTCCCATGCTCATATACCCCTCATGCATATCCTTCATCCCATAGTCCAGTGCCCAATACCCATCACACTTCCTCCATCCCATAGTCCCATGCCCATATACCCATCACAGATCCTCCATTCCATAGTCCCATGCCCATACACCCATCATACATATCCTACATCCCATAGTCCCGTGCCCATATTCCCATCATACATATCCTCCATCCCATAGTCCCGTGCCCATATACCCATCACACATCCTCCATCCCATAGTTACGTGCCCATATACCCATTATGACATCATTCTTCATCATTGCAACCTATTATGACATCAATGTCGCCATGGCAACCATTATGACATCATAATGCGGGGTAGGGCTTGATACACACACACATACACACACACACAAATACACTCGTTTTTATATATACTGTATATAGATAAAAGACTTACTGTAGGATTAGTAATGGAGAGGTGACTTATAGACACCTCTCCATTACTAATCTGTGGACTTGATGTCACCTGACAATACAAACGTGACATCAACCCCACAAATATGAACCCCACTGGCCACCGCTACAGGGCAAATGGGACGAGCCAGGCAAAGCACCAAAATTGGAGCATCTAATAGATGTGCCTTTTTTGAGCAGCTGCGGGCTGCTATTTTTTTATCAGCCTGAGAATACCAGCCTCCAGCTGGCTGCCTTAGCCCAGCTGGTTGTCAAAAATGGGGAGGACCTCACACCATTTTTTTAAAATTATTTATTTAAATAATTAAAAATATTGGAGTGGGGACCCCTCTCTTCTTGATAACCAGCCTTGCTGAAGCTGACAACTCATTGCTGGGTAAGGCCTAGCTATGAGTTATGCATGACTGATTATCAAAATACAGGAGAACCCGCCGCAACGTTTTTAATTATTTACAGCGCAGGAGCTGGGTGATGATTACTCCCATCAGCTGCTCCTGCTGTCAGTTTTATTAGAGGCAGCAGGCATTGGCTGATGGGAGCAGTAGTCCCATCAGCCGACACCAATGACCAGAGGTAAACTTTATACCTCCAATCATAGATGCAGGCTCACGCTTTCATTTGACAGCGTGGGAACTGCAGCTGTCTGATCGGAGGTGATGATTTTACAGCAGATCAGAAGTGGCATTTGCGGAGCTGTCATGCACATAGACAGCATAACAAACACCCCATGTTTGGGGGAGTGAACCTGAACAGTAAGGGTGTGTGCACACTCTGCGGATTCTGCTGCGGATCCGCAGCGTTTTTCGCCCTGCGAATTAGCAGCAGTTTCTGCTGTGTTGTACAGTACCTATATTTGCTATGGAAAATGAAAACCGCAGTGCACATCCGCAGTTTCAAATCCGCAGCATGTCAATTCTTTGTGAGGAATCCGCGGCGATTTTACACCTGCTCCATTGTGCAGGTGTCAAACCACAGGGCAAAACCGCAGGCTAATCCGCAGATAAACTGCAGGTCTTTTGACCTGTGGATTTTGCCAAATTCTCATGGAAAAATCCGCAGCACAATCTGCAACGTGTGCACTCACCCTTACACGGAGTTCCTGCTGAAGTCTGTTATGAATGGGTCACCGAGGAGGAATAGCAGGCCCAGGCTAAGCCACAGAAAACCAGAGAGGTTGGTAACTAAGAGGATTGCATACACCTGATCCTATCCACACAACTAGCAGTAGCCGGAGAGCGTACCTACGATGATCCTAGACACCTCGGCACAGCCGGAGAGCTAACTAAGCCTAAAGCAAGAAAGGGGAAATCTAAACTGCCCCGGAGCAAACCCCAAAGGAATAGATAGCCCCCAAACATATATTGTCGGTGAGACAAGATGAAAACACACACGCAGGCAGAAAAATAGACTGAGCAAGCGATGGGGCCCACACTGACTAGAAAGGACAGGAAAGGAAAGACACTTTCTGCAAGCACGCAAAAAACCCTGCAAAAAGTCCAACACGTCTGATGCACAAAAAAAACACTGAAGTCGCACGACTTCGCCCCCACTATATCAGCACTCTGGTATATTCTGAAAGCAAGGCAAAAAGAGACCAATATAACTGGGCACAAAACAAACTGGCACAAGCAGTAACATATGAGCGATGATTCAGCACAGCCCCAGCAGAAGCTAGCTGACCCACACAAAGCAGAGATAGACAAAACCATTTCAAATGCAAACAGAATAGCAATTGAATAACTTATCTGAACCATGCAGGGAAAGAGCAGGAGACATCAGACCTCTGAAGGCACAGGAAGAAAATAACTAGCAGGGATATAGGGAGTCAGCTGTCTTAAATCCCAATCAGAAACCCCAGATCTCCAATCGTCTTCCTCATTATCAGGTGGCAAGCCTCTGTCAATCAGATCAGCTCCACTACCTCCACTAACCACCAGAGGGAGCCCAGAAAGAGAACTCGCAACCCCTCTGTCAATCTGACCAGCTCCATTACCTTCAGTAATCACCAGAGGGAAGCCAGAGAGAGAATTCATAACAGTACACCTCCCTTGAAGAGGGGTCACCGAACCCTCATCCACACCACCAGGCCGGTCAGGATGGGCCCGGTGAAAAGCACGAACCAATCTTTCAGCATGAATGTCAGAAGCAGAGACCCAAGAATTATCCTCTTGGCCATAACCCTTCCATTTGACCAAGTACTGGAGTCTCCGTCTAGTCAAATGAGAATCCAATATTTTCTCCACCTCATACTCCAAATTACCTTTAACCAATACAGGGTCAGGAGGCACAGCCATGGGACCTTCTGGCTCGACAAACCTCTTCAACAAGGATTTATGGAACACGTTATGAATCTTAAACGTAACTGGAAGAGCCAAACGGAAAGAAACGGAATTAAGGATTTCCAAAATCTTTTAAGGTCCAATGAATCTTGGCTTGAATTTTGGAGACGCAACCTTCATAGGAATATTCTTTGAAGACAGCCAAACCATATCACCCACTTTAAACCGGGGACCAATGGTCCTATGCTGGTTGGAAAACCGTTGGGCTTTTTCCTGAGAGTGGGACAACTTATCCACGACTTGGTCCCAAATCTGCTACATTCTCTCTACCACAGAATCCACACTTGGGCAAGCTGAAGATTCCACCTGCCCTGAAGAAAATCGAGGATGAAACCCAAAGTTACAGAAGTTGAGCGAAACAGGTCGGTCAAATTCAAAAATTCCTGACTTTAGCTAAAGTCGGGTTTCGCCGATCGAAACCCGACTATAGCGTGAGGTCGGCCATGAGGTCGCCGAGAGCCAAAATCACGTTTTAATTAATGCTTCCATCGCCTTTTCTCAGCCAATGACGGAGGACGTACAGTGTGGGCAACGCGATGACATGGGCATCGGCCATCACCATCTTAGAGAAGGGCATTGAAGTGATTGGCTGGCTTTGTGTGTTGTCACAGTGGCTATAAAAGGCCGTGACCGCTGACCGCTATCTTACTTCTGCTGATCTTAGAATAGCTGCTGCTTCTGAATAAGGGAGAGCATTAGGCAGGGAAGAAGAACAAAAAAATTGCTTCTGCTGATAGTGCTTTTCACTGTACAGTTAGTGTGCAGTGAAAGGGAAGGATTTTTGTTGTGTGCAGCAGCGCTGGTGGTGATTAGGCTGCCTTTTAAGGCTACCTGATAACTGCTTTGCTGTGTGCACACTCCTGTTCAAACTGCTTTTTTCAAAGCGCTCCAACTTTAATTATTTTGTTCTGGTGAGTTACCAAGCATTCATTTTTTCACACACCGTATAGCGGTGTACGCTCCTCACACACTACCATGTACTGGACACGTACAAATACAAGCTATCTGTATGTGACTCTGGAAAAACAAGCTGAGGAGATTTTCCATTTTTCCAGACCTACACCTTATAGAGCTGTCTGCTTTTCAAACAGTTTCGTATATCTGCTATTTGATTACGGTCAAAAATATACAGAGACAGCGTGTGTCACTCCGTATAAAAATAGACGGAGATTGACAATTTTCCAAACAGACACCATATAGTGGTGTACGCTCCTCACACACTACCGTGTACTGGCTGGTATTACGGACAAATACAAGCTATCTGTGTGTGACTCTGGAAAAACAAGCCGAGGAGATTTCCATTTTTCCAGACCTACACCTTATAGAGCTGTCCGCTTTTCAAACAGTTTAGTATATCTGCTGTTTGATGACGGTCAAAACTATACAGAGACAGCGTGTGTCACTCCATATAAAAATAGATGGAGATTGACAATTTTCCATACAGACACCATATAGCGGTGTACGCTCCTCACACCCTACCGTGTACCGGCTGGAATCACGGACAAATACAAGCTATCTGTGTGTGACTCTGGAAAAACAAACCGAGGAGATTTTCCATTTTTCCAGACCTACACTTTATAGAACTGTCCGCTTTTCAAACAGTTTTGTATATCTGCTGTTTGATTACCGTCAAAACTATACAGAGACAGCGTGTGTCACTCCGTATAAAAATAGACAGATTGACAATTTTCCATACAGACACCATATAAAGCTGTCCGATTCTCAAACAGTATTGTATATCTGCCGTTCGCATTACAGTCACATCTATACAGAGTCAGCGTGTGTGTGACACTCCGTAAATACATATACGGAGATTGTTAGTTACACAAAAAAAGAATACACTGGACACTTCTGATACAGTTCCGTATATCTGCTTGTTGGATTACAGTCAAATACATACTGGGAGAGTGTCATTGACTAACAAAATATATACGTAGATTTAATATTTTTAATACACCTTACACAGCTGGACGCTCCTCATATAGTACCATCTCTCTGCTCGTATTTTTGGTACATCTTCCCAAACATGAGGAAGTATGGTGGAAGAGGCCGCGGACGTGGGCGGGGGGCACAGCTGGTAATGATAGTGGTGGTGCATCGGCTGGTTCTGGCAAAAGCACAACAGCAGCTAAGGCAGGAGTTGTTGAGCCTGCATCATCGTCTGGCCCAAGAAGGCCTGTAAGGTTCCCTTTTCTTGGAGTAGGAAAACTGCTTTTAAAGCCGGAGCTTCAAGAACAGGTTTTTGGCGTGCATTGACGAAACAGCCTCCAGCTCTATTGTCTCCTCTTCTGAACGTTCGAAACCTGCAAGCACGGAGTCGTCAGTGCAAGGTTCTGGTCAGGAAAAACACCTTTCCTTGTGTCCTTCACCCCCACCAAAAGTTAAGGATGCGGCAGCGCACACTTCAAATTACTCTTTGGAGCTCTTTTCACATACCATGCCTGGGTTATCCAGTCAAATCTTGAATTCCCCAGTCCAAGATGAATCTGACATGGAGTGCACTGATGCACAGCCACTGCTAGATGATTCTGCTGGTACATTGACCGAGACCACTACATTGCCCTCGCAGTCTACTGAGCCAGAATCTGACCCTGATGAAACTCAGGTGCCCCTTCCCACATACTATACCACCTTACACGGTGACACAGAGGTAGGTAAAGAGGAAGGTGCAGATGACTTTGAAGAGAAGGTGATGGATGACCCAGTTCTTGACCCGGATTGGCATCCATTGAGGGAGGAGGGTGGCGCTGGCAATAGTTCAGATAAGGAGAAGGATCCGCAGCAGGCATTGACATCGCAGCAGCGGTTATCTGGCAGGCCCGTAGCTGTCCAAAAACGTGGACCAAAAACTAAAAGAGTTGCAGGACAGCTTGGCCAGACGGTCAACTTAGCACAGCGTGCAAGGCCAGAAAATGTATACCATAGTAGGAAGAGTGCAGTGTGGCACTTCTTTGTCCAAAATCCTAGTGATGAGGCAAAGGTTACATGTAAGAAGTGCGGAAGGACCTTTAGCCAAGGTAAACAACTCAGAAATTTGAATACCATTTGCATACAGTACTTAGATGTTTAATCAACATGCACTTGCAAGCGTGGACGGACTACAAAACCTCAGGTAGCACATGTGTACCTGCTCCGACTGAAGGTAGCCAGCAACGCTCCATCGCTTCCCCTAGTGTAAGACCACTGCCACCGTTAAGCACACCACAAGCACTAAATGTTGAGGTGTCGTCGCAAGGCCAAATCACTCAGGGAATCACAATGGTTTTGCAACACAACACTGAATCTAGGCCATCACCACTAATACCATCACCAACCCCCCTCACTCCATCCGGTCCACCACTACTTCCCCATATGCAGCTCTCCAGTCCAGCTCACCCTACCAGACACTCTGAGTAGGACAAGAAAGTACTCATCCTCTCTTCCTTGTACACTGTGTTTGAACGCCTACATTGCCAAAGTAATCTCATTAGAGATGATGCCCTACCGTTTGGTTGAAAGCAAAGCTTTCCGCGAGCTCATGGCCTACGCAGTCCCATGCTATGACCTACCCAGTCAGCACTTCTTTTCTCAAAAAGCCATCCCAGCCCTCCACCTGCATGGGAAGGACCGTATTGTCCATGCACTCAAGCAATCAGTGAGTGGAAAGGTGCACCTCACAACAGATGCATGGTCCAGTAGGCATGGCCAGGGCTGTTACGTGTCCATCATTGTGCACTGGGTTAATGTGGTGGATGCAGGCTCGACAGGGGACAGCGGCGGTGAAACAGTGCTGCCTAGCCCATGGTATAGGATACAGTTGGCTGTAGGCTTTCAATCCTCCTCCATAAGCGAAAGCTCGTCCACAGAGAGCAGTTGCACGAGCACTCCATCCGCAGCTGGCAGTGTTGCACACGAGGTGTCCCACTATCGAACAGCTAGTGGTAAGCGTCAGCAGGCTGTGTTGAAGATGATGTCTTTGGGCGAAAACAGACACACCGCGGAGGTACTGTCCGACTACTTGCAGTGACAAACTGAGCCATGGCTGGGCACTCTACATCTTAAGCCAGGCAAGGTAGTCAGTGATAACGGCCGTAATTTTGTGGCAGCCATAGCCCGTGCAAAATTCACACACATACCTTGCCTGGCTCACACTTTGAACCTGGTGATGCAGTGCTTCCTTAATAATTATCCAGAGTTAATATCCCTGCTCCATAAGGTGCGAAGACTGTGCTCACACATCCGTCGTTCAAACGTCCACTCCACTCGTATGCAGAAGCTGCAGCGATTGCTCCACCTCCCCAAGCACTGACTAATCATAGACATTGCAACATGGTGGAACTCCACTCTGCACATGGTTGAGAGGCTGCACGAACAGAGGCAGGCTGTGATACATTTGTGGGAGGATACACGGGCAGGCAGTTTGAGGGAAGACATGGAATTGTCGGGTGTGCAGTGGTCAAAGCTGAAAGACCTCTGTAAAGTCCTACAGTGTTTTGAGGAATGCACATGGCTGGTAAGTGCAGACGACACCATCATAAGCATGAGCATCCCACTTATGCGTCTGCTCATGCAAAGTTTGACGCACATTAAGAATCTGGCGTCTGCAGCGGAGGAGGAACAGGAGGAAGAGGAGGAGGGAAGCCTTGCTGATAGTCAGCCATTGTCTGGTAAGGGAACTGTCCTGGACAAGGTGGAGGAAGAGGAGGAGGAGGAGAATGAGGGGGATGATTATTTTTGGCAGGAGGATGCTTCTCAGGGGGCAAGAGAAAATGTTGGCGTTCCAAGGTCAGGTACAGTGTTTGTGCATGACTGTAGGGATGTGGATTTGCCAGAAAGTGCTCCTCCACCCAGCAGTGGCAGTGCATTATTGACACCTGGAACATTGGCCCACATGTGCGATTATGCCTTGCGGATCCTAAAAAGGGACCCCTGCATTGCCAAAATGATGAAGGATGACAACTACTGGCTGGCCAGCATCCTCGATCCACACTACAAAGGCAAATTACATACCATCATGCCACAGGAGAACCTAGAGATAATATTGGCTAACAAACAAGCAACTCTGGTAAACCATTTGTTTGAGGCTTTCCCAGCAAACAGCAGCGGTGCTGGTTCTCCCACAAGCCGTAGTGGGCACAATGGAATAGGTGTTCATGGTGCACACAGCCGAAGTGGCGTTGGAGACAGGGGTTTAATGACCATGTTGTGGAATGACTTCTCAAGTACCGCTCAGACGACTGCTAATACTGCATCGATTACAAGTGACAGGAGACAGCAGTTGTCAACTATAGTTACAAACTACCTCTCCTCCCATATCGATGTTCTCCCTCACAGGTCATTCCCCTTTGACTATTGGGCCTCGAAACTGGACACCTGGCCTGAATTGGCACACTATGCCTTACAGGAGCTCCCTTGCCCTGCTGCTAGTGTGTTATCTGAAAGAGTCTTCAGTGCTGCTGGATCAATCCTGACAGAAAAAAGGACCCGTCTGTCGACCCAAAATGTTGATGATCTAACCTTCATTAAAATGAACCATGCATGGGTTTCAAAGGATTTTGTCCCACCTTCCCCTGATGACACATAGTTTGCCAGAAAATTGCCTCGCTTTTGTCCTCCTCTTCCTCGGACTTGCCCAATTCCGCCATTTGCAGCAGCTGAATGTCCAGCCTACACATCAACATATGCCATTTTTAAACCTCCCTAACTGGGCTGCCCCCCCCAAGGGCTGGGGTCAACACCTGGCGCACCCGGGCAAGTGCCGTTGCACTGAACAGGTGGATGGGTCCACTGATGGCCGATGGCACTGGCACAGGGCCCCTCATAGTACAATACAGTTTCTCTGATGGTGGGGGAGCCCACTCACCGTCAGACACACCAGTGTACTATGAGGGTCCCTGTGCCAGTACCGTCGCCCACGAGTGTGCCCCCCCTGCTTGGTCATGGCCACAGCACTTTCAAGTTGCAATACTTACCTCTCCCTGCTCCACCGCTGTGTAGTCTGGCCAGTTAAATCCTTCACATAGACGGCCACTAGAAATTTGGTGTATTGATCGATGATGGTTAAGATGTAGCTATGGCCTGTCCTGCTGGCCTCTACCTTCAGATGATCAATGGCTACCATTTGTAATGGACGTCAACTTACTAGTAGATGCAGTGGTGCTTTATGATCACCTTTCACAGTTGTGATAGTCACAGACGTGTGACATTCCTGCCACCATTTTTCAATATCTCCTCTCATGCCAATCCAATAGAATCGCCTACGGCCTGTGGCTTCTGTCTTTTGCACTCCAAAATGACCAGACACATCATGATAGGCAGTGAGGACCATGTCTACATCTCTCCCTGTGATCACAATTTGATGGAGACGAGTAACGGTGATGTGATCCACGCTACTGCGATAAAGCAATCCTTTCTTCACAAAGAACTATTTTCGCTGTCTCCACAGACACAGTAATTGAGGGTCTGCATTGCCTCTGCAACATCTACCAGGAGGTTTTCCCGTGATGAGTAATTCCCACATTTCTGCTAACACTCGACTTTCCGTCTGTACTTGTATCCATGTAGTTCCAGTAGCAGAGAGTCTGGACTGGCTTACTGAGATTGAAATATATACGAAGATTTAAAAGTACCACAATACTGTATAGTATTGTACGCTTCGAATACCTTTCCCTTTTTCTACTTTTTAAATTCTGGTGTAATACATAGTGAGCCTACGAGTGTCTGTGTCTGACTCCGGAAGTATAGATGGAAATTTACAGTTACCCCTAGACTGGATCCACCTGGTATGTGCTGATACAGTACCTTTGTTCAAATTTTTTTATTACGGTATCATCCATAATGAGTGAGCATGTGTGGTTTACGCCTTCTATATATATGGTGAATCGGAGATACCAATTTTTACCCTATACTCGATACAGCTTGTATCTTGTTATACAGTACCTTTATTCGACATTTATTTTTATGGTCAAATCCATACTGAGTAAGCGTCTGAGAGTGACTACGGGACTATGTATAAGGAGATTTCAATTGTACCCTATAATATATATACTTGCTATCTTGTTATCCAGTACCTTTTTTACAACGTTTTTTATTATGGTCAATCCCAGACTGAGTAAGCGTCTGAGGGTGACTCTGGAAATATATACCGAGATTTCAAATTTGTCCAATACTGTATACAGCTGTACACTTCTGATACAGTAACCTTTTTTGCTCTTTAGATTCTGGTGTAATCCATAATGAGTCTGTGAACGTCTGTCTCGTTACTCAGGAAATATATTTTGAGCTTTAAGATTACCCCAACACTGTATACAGCTGTACGCTTGTGTTACATTTCCCATTTACAGGTTTTCATATTTTTGTGTAATCCATACTGGGCCTGAGAGCATTTGTGTCTGCCTCCTGAAATGTATACGGAGATTCAGAATGTTTACACTATACTACATATACCTTGTATCTGGTGATACTGTACCCTTTTTGAACTTTTTATTTTATTGGGTAATCCATACTGAGCCTGTGAGCACCTGTGTATGACTCATGAAATATATACGGAGATTTACTGTTATCCCTAGACTGTATAGAACTGTACGCTTCTGATACAGTACCATATATCTGCTGGTATGTTGGGTCCATTTTCCAAAACATGAGGAAGTATGGTGGAAGAGGATGTGGACGTGGGCATGGAGGGCCACCTGGTACTGATGGTGGTGGTGGTGCATCTGCTGGTAGTGCCAAAAACACAATAGCAGCTAAGGCAGCAGGTGTTGAGCCTGCATCAAGGTGTAGCTCTGGAAGGCCTGTAAGGCTCCCTTTTCTGGGAGTAGGTAGACTGCTTTTAAAGTCGGCGCATCAGGAACTGTTTTTGGCTTACATTGCTGAAACAGCCTCCAGCTCTATCGCCTCCTCTTCTGAAGTTTAAAAAATGCAAGCACTGAGTCATCAGTGCAGGCTTCTGGTCAGGAACAAGCCCTTTCCTTGTGTCCTTCACCCACACCAAAAGTGAAGGATGCGGCAGCACACACTTCAGATTACTCCATGGAGCTCTTTTCACATACCATGCCTGGGTTAATTAAAAATGGGGCCCATCATATACTGGAGCATTCCAAATGGGGGAAATCAGACACTGGAGCAGCATTTACGGGGCCCATTATACACTGGAGCATTAGAAATGGGGCCCATTGCATATGGAGCATTATTAGGGCCCATCATACACTGGAGCATCATCCATGAGGCCCATCATATACTGGAGCATTATAAATGTGGTAGATCAGACACTGGAGCAGCATTTACGGGGCTCATTATACACTGGAGCATTAGATATGGGGCCCATTATATATGGAGCATTATTTGGGCCCATAACACACTTGAGCATCGTCCATAGGGACCATTATATACTGTAACATTATGTGGAGCTCATCGTATACTGTATGGAACATTATATGTGACCAGTTATTCTGCATGGAGAAATATATGGGCTCATTATTCTGTATGGCGCACAATGTGGTGGCCATAATACTGTATGGAGTAATATACTGTCCTTTTTTTGAGCTATTGTACAATTTAAAATAGATCAGTCATGTCATGTAAGCAGTGAAGTATTTGTCATTGTACTATACCTATATTTCTGTAACCCTAACTCGCCACAGACACAGATTTCCAATCTAAAACAGGATTATGAGTTTTCAACCAAGGAAAACCCAGAACAATAGTATCATGCAAATTGTGCAACACCAAAAATTTACAATTTTCTTGGTGGTCTGGGGCGACCTGCATTATCACCTGGGTCCAAAACTGGGGTTTATTCTCCGCTAAAGGAGTAGCATCAATACCCCTCAAAGGGATAGGAGTCTGCAGGGGTATCATGGGAAAACCACAACGTTTAGCAAAGTCCAAATCCATCAGATTCAAAGCTGCTGCTGAATCAACAAAAGCCTTAGCGGAAAATGTAGACAAGGAGCAGATCAGGGTAATTGCCAAAAGGAACTTAGGCTGTACACTGCCCACCGCAAATGTGTGAGCAAAACGCTTTTCTCGTTTAGGGCAGACAGCAATAGCATGAGAGGCATGCCCACAGAAAAACACAACTTATTATGCCTTCTAAACTCCTCATGTTGTGCCCTAGACAAAACCCTATTGCATTGCATGGGTTCAGAAGTTCGTTCGAAAGACGGCAACACCTCTCATGTAGTTTTACGTTCACGTAAACGCCGATCAATTTGATTGGCCAATGACATAGAGCCGTCAAGACCAGAGGGAACAGGAAATCCCACCATAACATCTTTTACGGTTTCGGTCAAACTTTTCCGAAAGAGAGCTGCTAGGGCATCGCCATTCCATTTAGCAAGGACAGCCCACTTTTGGAATTTTTGACAATATAACTAACTCTGCAGAATCCTGACCCTGGTTCAATGCTATTAAGGTTTTCTCAGCTTTATCAATAGCATTAGGTTCATCATACAACAACCCCAAGGCTTGAAAAAACGCGTCCACATTTTCCAGAATAGGATCTCTGGGTGTCAAAGAAAAGGCCCAATCCTGGGGATCGCCGCGCAGCAGGGAGATGACAATTTTAACCTGCTGCACAGAGCTCCCCGATGACTTAGGTTTCAAAGCAAAAAATAGTTTACAATTTTTCTTAAAATTCAAAAATTTAGACCGATCCCCAGAAAACACATCAGGAGTAGGGATTTTTGGTTCAACAGCAGATGATTGAGTGAGATAGGCAGAAATTCCCTGCACTTCAGCAGCGAGCTGCTCAACACGATCAGGCAATTGCTTAGTCTCCATTTAGACAAAAAATATCCTCCTACGGCCCCAGAAAAAAAAGAGGAAAAAATATGCAAAAAAAAATTCTGACACTTTTTTTTTTTTTTAAATTCTTTCCTTCTTTAGAGTACCCTAGAGTCTACAGTTAGGATGGTGATTCTGTTATGAATGGGTCACCGAGGAGGATAGCAGGCCCAGGCTAAGCCACAGAAAACCAGAGAGGTTGGTAACTAAGCGGATTGCAGATCCCTGATCCTATCCACACAACTAGCAGCAGCCGTGGAGCGTACCTACGATGATCCTAGATGCCTCGGCACAGCCGGAGAGCTAACTAAGCCTAAATCAAGAAAGGGGAAATCTAAACTGCCCCGGAGCAGACCCCAAAGGAATAGATAGCCCCCAAACATATATTGTCGGTGAGACAAGATGAAAACACAAACGCAGGCAGAAAAAGAGACTGAGCAATCGATGGGGCCCACACTGACTAGATAGGTCAGGAAAGCAAAGACACAGAATGCAAGCATGCAAAAAAACCCTGCAAAAATTCCAAAACGTCTGATGCACAAAAAACACTGAAGTCGCACGACTTCGCTCCCACTATATCAGCACTTTGGTATATTCTGAAAGCAAGGCAAAGAGAGAGGTTTTTTTTTTTGTTTGAACACAAAGACCTCATATGCCCCATTTGTAAGAACAGAAAATGACCCCCTCACGTGTATGTAAAACTTCTCTAACTATTGTCAGTCAGGAAGTTATTTAGTTTAATCTAATAGGCAGTAAAAACTTATTTTCACCACAGCAATGCTCCCTTCCAAATCTACAGGTCACATAATTGTTATGCCCACCCCTGAGTAGCAGATAGGTCAGACGAGTATCAGCCACAGCCACTGATTCTGGAAGCGTCAGCCAATTATCTACTGTGTATGAGGTGTTGCAGATTTCATCTTTCAGCAGAATCATATGCTTCAGACATACAACATCCATTATCTTCATTATCACAACATAGAAGATTATAGGACAGAACAAACCAAATAAACCAAAAGGAGGTCATACAGCATCTCTCTCACCACTACCGGTGATATCACCTCAACCAACACCGGAACTGCTGCAACCCCACGACCTAATGTCTCCTTCCCCACCATCCTGTAGCATGTAAGCCCGAAAGGGCAGGGTTCTCTCCCCTCTGTATCAGTCTGTCATTGTTAGTTTGTTTACTGTAAGTGATATCTGTAATTTGTATGTAACCCCTTCTCATGTACAGCACCATGGAATCAATGGTGCTATATAAATAAATAATAATAATAATAATACAGCACAGACTGTAGAGGAACTATACACACAAAAAACTTCAGCAGATAACATAGTGCCATCTGCTAGACGCCATCCCATCAAATCCCTCAACTATACTGACATCAGCAGACACAAGGTAAAGTTTTAATAATAGAGATAGGTTAGGGCTATCCCGATTGGGTACACCTTGTTGTGGTGGAATGGCTTTTAAGCTTTTTTTGATAAAAAAAAAATGTTAACAAAGAACCCTATATTACGTACATGTACTATTTACTTATTACAGGGTATTTGATCATTTTGTGCTTTTTTTTTGTTTGTCTGTGAAATGGCCACAGTGTGAAAGTTCACCTACATATTGCACTTATACCAACTTATGCACCGGCTCATTTCTTTGGTTTTCCTTTGGTTTTGCTCCAACTTGAGTGTCAGTTTGTTTAATGAATACAGAAGTTGGAGAAAAGAAAGATTGGGCATGTTATATTTTAACATGCCTGATCATTTATTTTCACTTTAGATAAGACTTAACCAGGAGTAACTAAAAGTGGCTTAAGGCCCCATCTCATCGATTTTGTGACGCAACAGCGACCTCGCCAGCGATCTCGCTACGTGTGACACTTAGCAGCGACCGGGCCCCCACTGCGATGTCGCTGATCGTGCTCGAATGTCCTGGGCCATTTTTTGATCGCTGGTGTCCCGCTGGCCAGCTTGCATCCCCTGTGTTTGATGCCAACAAGCGACCTCGCTGGTGACGCAGAACTCAGGGACGCAGGCGGGAGTTGACAGAATAGCTGCTGTGCGACAGGGTCCCAACGACCGCCGAGGTTGTTATACGGATCGCCGGATCATTGCTGCGTTGTTGAGCAGATCTGTCTGTTTGACAGCTTACTAGCGACCATGTAGTGATGCACCAGCGATCCTTACCAGGTCGTATCATTGTTGGGATCGCTGATGCGTCGCTTAGTGTAACGGTACCCTTATTCACCTCACGTCATTGAGAGTATGTACACACGCAGCTTTGTCTGCAGGTTTATAAAGAGCAAACAGATTAGGTGTAGCAACTTAAATGAAATTAAAGAAATCTGTGTATAAATATATACTAAAAATAATAGTGACAGGTACGTCCTAAAAAAAAGAAATGGCGGATCATTCGAAATGTGAACAACCAAGGAAACCACTAGGCATGGACCTAAGAAGAATGGTTATGGATCAATGATGGTAAAGTAAAACACCTTTATTAAACAGTGGGTGGCAAAAGTTGGCACTGTGTGCAAACGAGTTCCCGCACAAGTACAATAATTGGATTAAAAAGAGCAATTTAAAAAGACAATATGTACACAAAATAGTTAATTCAGAGGAAGAGGGACCACAGGGAAAAAGGTGGTGAATAGTTATTAAAGTGCTTTGTAGATTAGAGAACAAAAAATAGTAATTCCTTAAAGGAGAAAGGCCCCGTCTCACTAAGCGATCTCTGTAGCGAGATCGCTGCTGAGTCACAACTTTTGTGACGTAACATCGATCTCACCAGCGAGATCGCTGTGTGTGACAGCGATCAGCGAGCGGCCCCCCTGCCGGTATCGCTGATCGCTGCAAGAAACCTCTGGACATTTCTTTGGTCGCTGGTCTCCCGCTGGCCAGCACGCATCGCTGTGTGTGACAGGCGGGAGACCAGCGATCAGGTGTAAAAAATAATAAAAAAAATAAAAAATATAGTTATTCTCACCTTCCGACGTCGCGTTCAGCCATCCTGCCTCTCTCCACGCTCCGGTCCCAGTGATCCTTTGCACGAATGACCGCGAGATGTGGTTATCCCTCGAGACCGTGACATCTCGCGGTCATTCGTGCAAAGGATCACTGGGACCGGAGCGTGGAGAGAGGCAGGATGGCTGAATGCGACGTCGGAAGGTGAGAATAACTATATTTTTTATTTTGATTCTATTTTTTACAGCGATGGCCAGCGATGCCGGGCGCTCGGCATCGCTGTGCTGATCGCTGGTGAAGCTGTCTGTGTGACAGCTCACCAGCGATCACATAGCGACTTACCAGCAATCCTGACAATTTGATATCGGTGTCGGGATCGCTGGTAAGTCGCTTAGTGTGACGGGGCCTTAAGCCTTTGGATAAGATGTAAACGAGTAACACATTAGTTTATCCAATAGTTGATGCAGTATATCAAATCACCCCAATTGTATATAAGGATAGCATTCATAGAAAGGATAGATGGGGCATAGGAACTGCACAGTATATATAGGAAGAAAATAATGTGGATAGCAGCAATAGGCATTACCTGATAGTGGTCTAATGGTGGTCCCAGGTTCAAGTGTGGCGTACACCTCGATGCGCGTTTCAGAGCTTAGTCTACTTCCTGACAAAGGACTAAGCTCCGAAACATGTGTCGGATAATATCAGGCAACTGCAGGCAGGCGAAGGACATCAGAAATACTGCATGCAGCTGGCAGACATCAGGAAACTGCAGGCAATTGGAGGACTTCAGGAATCCACAGTTAGGCGAAGGACGTCAGGAGAAGGTGTGTAGCAAACCAAGGTCCAGCAACACAGAAGTCTTAATGCAATAACAAGACACAAGGGTGTGTCTCAGTGAGCCTAATATATATGCCCGGGCTAATGCTCATGTGGGATCATGCCGAACCAAGTGCAAAGCCTGACTTGGAGTACAGCAGAGTCCAGTGGACTGGAGAGAGGGAAACAAGGCACGGATCCAGGACAGGTGCGTAACATCATTATTTACCGATACCGAGGACAACAGTCCCAAAAGCCTGGACATATGCTTCTAATAAAAAGCTTAGCCAACCTTGTAGTAAAAAGTTGCATTTGCACTTCCTGAAAAATTATTAGTCAATCCAAATGGGTAAAGTGATATTGCACAAATTGGGATGAAATCATAGTATTAATCTAAAAGAAATCTATGGCAAAATGTGGTTGCCTTTATATAAATAGCAGACATAGCCAAATATATGTATATATAATTGCATGTGCTTAGTACAAATTGAAGCCTATGGCAGAAAAAAATAAAATATCTAGATATGGTTCATTACAAGGACTTGTAGGGTAACCTCCAATTCACAGACTTAAATATCATGAAGTAGAGCAATGTGAGGCAGATGAGAGCGAGGGAGGCTCTCAGCTTAATGTAGTCAGTAAATAAATAAAGGAAGCCCTAAACTTAGTGTACTGCAATCAGCTGGAACTATGGCATAATTAACACAGTGGGGGTCCAAAGTGCTCCATACTCAGGTCTAAATGAACAAGTTGTCTGTGAATGGAATAGTTGTTCATGCCGTTTCCCTGGGGGACATTACTAGTTCAGGAATTAAGCATTCCTGGAGTCCAGCAAGAAACTGATTACAATATCGAAAGTGAAATAAAGCAGCCATAGCTCTACAAAAAAATACATTGTAATAAAAACATTGGTGCATTGAAAGTATTCACCCTCATGTAGTGGTTCATGGTAGGAAGAATTTATTGCAGATCTGTCACCAGTTTACAATACAAATTGCTTACATTGCTAAATAGATCTCATAGATCTGATGAGGCTGGTGTCTTTACTTTGAGAATCCATGTCAGAATGGCTGTAGAGAGCTTTTTAAAATCTTAACAAAATTTCTCCCCACCCAGCCCAATTAGCAACCCCTCAATGTCACTGTTGCTGTTGAATCCTCACTTAACTTGACTGACAGCTACTCAGTGTTTCTCCTTCCTGCTGCTGAATCTTTACTCAGCTAAACTGAAAACTGCTCTGTGCTCATTCTACATACTGCTGGTGAATCCCAGCTCATATAGCCTGAATACAGCTCCTCAGCATCCCTCCTCCCAGCTGCTGTTTAATCCCAGCCCATCTAGCCTGATTTCCAGATCTTCAGTGTCCTTCCTCCCTGCTGCTGAATCCCAGCTCATCTAGCCTGAATACAGGTCCCCAGTGTCCCTCCTCCCTGCTGCTGAATCCAAGCTCATATAGCCTGAATACAGCTCCTCAGTGTCCCTCCTCCCTGCTGCTGAATCCCAGCGCATCTAGCCTGAGTACAGCTCCCCAGTGTCCCTCCTCCCTGCTACTGAATCTAAGCTCATATAGCCTGAATACAGCTCCCCAGTGTACCTCCTTCCAGCTGCTGAATCCCAGCTCAACTAGCCTGAATACAGATCCCCAGTATCCCTCAACCCTGCTGCTGAATTCCAGATCATATAGCTTGATTTATAACTCCTCAGTGTCCTTCCTCCCTGCTGCTGAATCCTAGCTCATCTAGCCTGAATACAGCACCTCAGTGTCCCTCCTCCCAGCTGCTGCTGAATCCCAGCTCATCTAGCCTGAGTACAGCTCCCCAGTGTCCCTCCTCCCTGCTGCTGAATCCCAGCTCATCTAGCCTGAATACAGGTCCCCAGTGTCCCTCCTCCCTGCTGCTGAATCCAAGCTCATATAGCCTGAATACAGCTCCTCAGTGTCCCTCCTCCCTGCTGCTGAATCCCAGCTCATCTAGCCTGAGTACAGCTCCCCAGTGTCCCTCCTCCCTGCTACTGAATCTAAGCTCATATAGCCTGAATACAGCTCCCCAGTGTACCTCCTTCCAGCTGCTGAATCCCAGCTCAACTAGCCTGAATACAGATCCCCAGTATTCCTCAACCCTGCTGCTGAATTCCAGATCATATAGCTTGATTTATAACTCCTCAGTGTCCTTCCTCCCTGCTGCTGAATCCTAGCTCATCTAGCCTGAATACAGCACCTCAGTGTCCCTCCTCCCAGCTGCTGTTGAATCCCAGCTCATCTAGCCTGAATACAGCTCCCCAATGTCCTTCCTCCCTGCTGCTGAATCCCAGCTCATCTAGCCTGAATACAGCTCCTCAGTGTCCCTCCTTCCTCCCTGCTGAATCCCAGCTCATTTAGCCTGAATACAGCTCCTCAGTGTCCTTCCTCCCTGCTGCAGAATTCTAGCTCATCTAGCCTAAATACAGCTCCTTAGCATCCTTCCTCCCTGCTGAATCCCAGCTTATTTAGCCTGAATACAGCTCCCCAGTGTCCCTCCTCCCTGCTGCTGAATCCCAGCTCATCTAGCCTGAATACAGCTCTCCAGTGTACCTTCTCCCTGCTGCTGAATACCAGCTCATCTAGCCTGAAAACAGCTCCCCAGTGTCCCTCCTCCCTACTGCTGAATCCCAGCTCATCTAGCCTAAATATAGCTCCACAGTTTCCCTCCTCCCTACTGCTGTTGAATCTCAGCTCATCTAGCCTGAATACAGCTCCCCAGTGTCCTTCCTACCTGCTGCTGAATCCCAGGTCATCTAGCCTGAATACAGCTCTCCAGTATACCTCCTCCCGGCTGCTGAATCCCAGCTCATCTAGCCTGAATACAGCTCTCCATTGCACCTCCTCTCTGCTGCTGAATCTCAGCTCATCTAACCTGAATACAGCTCCCCAGTGTCCCTCCTCCCTGCTGCTGAATCACAGCTCATATAGCCTGAATACAGCTCCCCAGTGTCCATCCTCCCTGCTGCTGAATCCCAGTTAATTTAGCCTGAATACTGCTCCTACGTGTCCTTCCTCCCTGCTGCTGCATCTAGCCTGATTTACGGCTCTTCAGTGTCCTTCTTACTGCTCAAAACTCACACTCAAATTAAAATTTGAATTGCTGAATTTTCCACCAAAAATTTGATTTTAGACAAATAAATTTACGCTAATCTCAATACAGGAGAGCTTGTAATTGCTCAGAAAATACATGTGGGGAGAGAAAAGAGAGAGAAAGCGAGAACCCTGCTGACCATAAGAGATTACACTCTACAGGAGTGACAGAAGACTAGTAAGAGGGTCAGGACCTAGCCCTGTAGAAATTTTTACTACTGTTTCCTGAAACATGTTTGCCATATTTGAATGTCTTGAATTTACGCATCTGTGCATTATTCCTAAGTTGTAAATATGTGTTTAGTGCCAAACTGTACTTTGTATATATGTTGGGGGCGATGCAGTTAGTGAAAATGGACACAAGATGGGGCACTGAGCACATTCCCAATAGAGCACACTCATATTAGGACACAGTACTAGGACACTAGAGAGTTAACAGTAGGAGTGTTTAACCGGGAATTAGCTGAGATAGATTTCCTGGTTCCAGTCAGTCGAGGGTAGCCCCTGGTACTAGTCAGAAGGCATTGTTTCTGAGAAGCCTAGCTGACACACAAAGTGTGAGGTGAATCCCAGGACATCCAGAGTAGAAGAAGTATATGGTATCTACAGCAGAGAAGAAGTCAGTGGATGAGTCACTGTGGAGAAGTCAACTAGAGTCTGAGAGCGGATTAAATAAAGAAGCCAGTGGAAGAGTCACTGTGGAGAATTCAGCTAGAGTCTGGGAGCTGATGAAATAGAGAAGCCAGTGGATGAGTCCCTGTGGAGATGTCAGCCAGAGACTGGGAGATGATAAAGTAGTTGAGTGGGCCACCAGCAAGTGCATGGACAGGATAACCAAAAGGGAGTGGACAACCTAGTAGACGAGTACCTTCGTGGGCTGAAGTCAGTCACAAGAAGAGAGGTCGAAGTGCCGTTTTCACCGAGCTCCTTGTTCCACTGTTACTTTACTGAAGAAGCTAAGTTTTGCTGTAGAAGATGTATTGTTGGTACCGTGTCGAGAGTTCTAAAGGCATATTGGATGTGCTGTGTCCTGAGGAAAATAAAGCTAAACTGTTTAAAGTTTTTCCGGCCTCTGACTCCAGTTCTTTGAACCCCTGGAGGAGTGAACAACATACCAGGAATAAAGCAGCCTCCAGCACAGTCAGTACTGGAGCGGCTGATGGGGCTACCCCCCGGCCGTGGTTTTACAGACTCAGCTGAACATAAGAGCTTACACTCTACAGTAGAGGGAGGACCTCGCTGACCATAAAAGCTTACACTCTACAGGAGAGAGAAAGAGGACCCTGCTGACCATAAGAGCTTACACTCTACTGGAGAGAAAGGTCCCTGCTGCTCATAAGAGCTTACACACTATAGGAGAGAGAGAACCCTGATCATAAGAGCTTACACTCTACAGAAGAGCAAGAGAGGACCCCGCTGACCATAAGAGCTTACACACTACAGGAGAGAGAGAGAGGACCCCGCTGACCATAAGAGCTTACACTTTACAGGAGAAAGAAAGAGGACCCCGCTGACAATTAGAGCTTACACTCTACAAGAGAGAGAAAGAGGACCCCGCTGACCATAAGAGCTTACACACTACAGGAGAGAGAAAGAGGACACTATAGGAGAGGGAGAGGACCCAACTGACCATAAGAGCTTAAACCTTGTAAGAGAGAAAGAGGACCCTGCTGACAATAAGAGCTTACAGTCTACAGAAGAAAGAGATTCACCCAGTGACTCTGAGGCTGGGTTCACACATAGCGTTTTTTTTTGCGTTTTAGCGGCGATTATTAAATGCGCGATTTTTCTGCGAAAACGCAAAAACACAGCATCCTATGCAATCCTATGGGATTCCGCAATGCTGTGCTAATGCTGTGGATTTTCCAGCGGCGGAATCGCATTGCGGTAAAATACGAAACATGCTCATTAAGTTTGCGGAATCACGGCGATTCCGCCCACATAGGAATGCATTGTTCTGCTTACTTTCCGCATGTGGCTGTGCCCACCATGCGAAAAGTAAGCAGAACATTTGCGGATGGTACCCATGGTCTGGAGGAGAGGAGACTGTCCTCCGTGCTGTGGTTACCATATCCCTGTAAAAAATAGAAATAAAATAAAAAATATTGTTATTCTCACCTTCCGACGGCCGGCGATCTTCTTCCCGCCTCTCTCCAGGCTCCCGGCATCTTCCGGTCCCAGTAATCCTTTGCGAGAATGACCATGATGACGTCGCGGTCTCGCGGGAGTGCGACGTTTCGCGGTCATTCGCGCAATGGATTACTCGGACTGGAAGATGCCAGGAGCCTGGAGAGAGGCGGGAAGGCTGCTCGGGACGCCGGAAGGTGAGAATAACATTATTTTTTTATTATTATTATTTTTTGCATCCTATCTTTTACTACTGATGCTACATAAGCAGCAACAGTAATAAAAAGTTGGTCACACTCGTCAAACACTATGTTTGACGAGTGTGACCAACCTGTCAATCAGTTCTCCAAGCGATGCTCCAGATCGCTTGGAAAACGCTAGCATTCTGCAAGCTAATTACGCTTGCAAATCGCTAGTTTTTCTGCGGGAAAATCGCGGGAATTTAAAATGCGATTTTCCCGCAGAATGGAATTCCGGAATTCTCGTGGTAATTTCCACAGGAATTCCGATACGTATGAACTTAGCCTGAAGATGGAAAATGACTCTGGTGTACAAACTGTTCTCCACTGGGATCAGTAAGGCTAGTTTCACACTTGCTTTTTTTTGCAGCGCGTTTTTCCCGCAAAAAAACGCATTGAAAAAACGCATACATAAGCATACAACTGCTGCGTTTTTTTCAAGCATTTTTATGAGCATGCATGAAAAAAACGCAGCGTTTTTATGCGTTTGTATGCGTTTTTAGCGCGTTTTTACCGCGTTTGCGTTTTTTTCCAACATTTTTAGGTGGCCCCTCACACTACCCAAACCATGACTTTACTAACCCTAACCCTGACCCTAACCCTAACCCTAACCCTGACCCTAACCCTAACCCTAACCCTGACCCTAACCCTTAACCAAATCATACTTAACCCTAACCCAAACCCTAAACCCTAACTAACCCTAACCCTAACCCTGACCCTAACCCTAACCCTAACCCTGACCCTAACCCTAACCCTAACCCTAACCCTGACCCTAACCCTAACCCTAACCCTGACCCTAACCCTTAACAAAACCATACTTAACCCTAACCCTGACCCTAACCCTGACCCTAATCCTTAACAAAACCATACTTAACCCTAACCCTGACCCTAACCCTAACCCTGACCCTAACCCTAACCCTAACCCTGACCCTAACCCTAACCCTAACCCTAACCCTGACCCTAACCCTTAACAAAACCATACTTAACCCTAATCCTGACCCTAACCCTGACCCTAATCCTTAACAAAACCATACTTAACCCTAACCCTGACCCTAACCCTAACCCTGACCCTAACCCTAACCCTGACCCTAACCCTAACCCTAACCCTAACCCTGACCCTAACCCTTAACAAAACCATACTTAACCCTAATCCTGACCCTAACCCTGACCCTAACCCTTAACCAAACCATACTAAACCCTAACCCTGACCCAAAACCCAACCCTAACCCTGACCCTGACCCTAACCCTAACCCTAAACCCCCTTAACTAACCCTAACTCTAACTCAAACCCCTAAATTCCATGGTTAAAAAAAAAAAACGCATATGCAAAAAAACGCTTACATGAGCATGCCAGTGCGCACATATGCGCATCCATAGGCTATAATGGCCCTTTTTAGCGCAAAACGTGCGCATATGTGCGCATGCGCTTTTTTGCAGGGCCAAAAAATGCAACATGATGCGTCTGGAAAATCCAATCGCACACCCCAAAAAAACGCAGCGCATGAAAATCGCATACATGCGCTTACAAGCGCGCAAGTATGCGCACCCATGTTAAAGATAGGGGAAAAAACGCATGCGCAGGTTAGCGTTTTTTTCCAGCGCTAAAAAACGCAAATGTGAAACCAGCCTAATGGCCGCGGTACTGACCGCCAATGTGCAAGGTATGATAGTCCGCTAATTGGATTGCTGCAGGAAAAACCACAAATCAAACCTCAAAATGTTTGATTTCAAGTGAAACCCCTAATTTTAGGAAATTCGACTTGAAGTCGATCTGCCACCAATTGATCCGCTCATTCTTTCTACTCATTTCAGGATGATTCGAGCAAAGAGAAAAATTAGGGAAGATCACATCTGCATATGATGAAACTCACTTTGTCCCTATGTACAACACACAATTTTGCACATTAAAGTGATGTCTAAAAATCTGGAAATTGTGCAGTTTATAATGAAGAATTGTATAAACTATACATTTTATACAAATAGTTTTAAACTTTAATTTTACAACTTGGTTTCTTAATGCTTCCAGTTATGGAGATTTATTTCCCTGATCTATTTTTCTTAATCTGAATATATTTCAATACCTTTTTAAAAAAATAATATTTTTCTTTTTTTGTTCAATTCCTGCAAAGAAAGCCAAGGCAGTGTGGGAAAAAGTGACAAACAAGAGACCCAGCTACAGTGACTGGACCCCTATGATGATTACGTGTTACTTTCACCTCCCATTGTTCCACAAGTGCCGGTTTTGTAGCTACTTTTCACACCAGTTAATGATGCAAGTCAACAAGTAGCCATTAATGCGTCATGTTTATTCTTAACTTCTGGGAGCTATTGATTCCTAAGAAACTGCCTTACACTAATATGGTGATATTGCATCATTTATTAATTGGGGTTGAGTCTTCAGACATAAACCATATACAAAAACATGTATGATCCACCTTACATAACACTTTACCACTGAGCTTGATTTTTTGGCTGTGTTTTTTTATGATATGATACATTGTAAAAACAGTCAAGATCCTAAAATGTTATCACTTGTCATGAGTTTAACGCAAAACTTCATAGAAAAGATTGCATGTTTCCACATTGGTTATAGAAGACTATGCAATTCCCAACCCCCACTGTATCCCATGCTGTCTAAATACAGCATAATGAAGGCCACGGAGGCTTTGTTTTGCTTTGAAAACTTCTCTGCAAGGAGAGCCCTTCCCATCCAGAAGATTATATCTGGGTCAGAGAGCAAGCACAGATACAAACTCCTGGACTCCATGACAAAAGCTTTTCAAACATTAGCAGGTCATCCCCCATCACGACCTTCTTAGCCCTTCAAAACATTTTTCTTTCATGGCCATCCAGTGGCAAAACCTCTCACACATCTTTGGTGAAAGACTCTGATCTCACTCACATCTATGAACACCCTACCTGAAAAAGCTAATGGGTTCTAATAAGGACTACAGAGGGGAAAAAAATAAGTATCCTTGTCGATCCTTGACTTCTCTTGGGATAAATGACTTTGTCAAAGGGCTACTTTAACGTTGCTAAAATGCTAATATGACCATAACTATCCAGAGATGTCATAATGACCTGGGAATTAATAAGATATTTATAATTCCAAAAGGTCAGATAAAAAGAGTTTCAGGCTAAAGACAGGGCAAGTTAAGGCCCCGTCACACTAAACGATGCACCAGCGATCCCGACAACGATACGACCTTGCCTGGATCGCTGGTGCATTGCTACATGATCGCTGGAGAGCTGCCAAACAGGCATCTTCACCAGCGATCAGCACCAGCGAGAACGCTAGTATCTAAGGTAAATATTGGATTACTAAGCGGCACACATCACTTAGTTACCTGATGCGCATCTTAGAAACCTGCGTGCTCGCGCCGGGATCTGCGAGCATGCAGGTTTCTAAGGTACACATCGGGTAACTAAGTGACGCACGCCGCTTAGCAACCCGATATTTACCTTGGCTCCCAGCTCCCAGCGCCTGCTTTGAGCGTCGCTGATCGTTGGCTCCCGCTGCCACATGCAGCAATGCGCGCTGGCCAGCCGGAGAGCAATGATCAAAAAACAGCCGTGCACGATAGTACACGATAAACGATACCCGGCGGGGGGGGGGGCTTTCGCTGATCCCTGTCACACACAGCGAACTCGCCGGTGAGATCGCTGTGTGTGACGGGGCCTTTATGTAGCTTCCTTGCTGAGAGCTGAAGGAGCTCAGCGGTTGGTTTAGATGTCAGGTCTCTAAGCTCATAATCAAAAACAGTCTCCAAGACTCCCTTCATAGGCCATAAGGTCATATATGGAAACTAATTACAATCTCTGGTATGACAAGTGGGCATAGCCTCTGTCAAGACATCTACGTTTGACTGTGTTATGTATGTTAGAAATCTATCTCTCATGTCAACTATCGGAAGTAGCCAACAAACAGGCTGATCAATGAGTAGAATAGGCTGCCATGAGAGGTGGTGAGTTATCATTCAATGGAAGTCTTCAAACAGAGGTTGAACAGACATCTCTCTGGAATGACTTAGTGAATCCTGCATTGAGCAGAGGGTTGGACCAGATAATCCAGGAAGTCCCTTCCAACGCTAACATTCTATGATTCTCAAGGTGCTTCTCACAGAACTAGAATATCAAAAAGTTAATTTATTTCAGTTCTTCAATACAAAAAGTGAAACTCATATTATATAGAGTCATTACAGAGTGATCTAGTTCAATTGTTTATTTCTGTTATTATTGATGATTATGGCTTACAGCCCATTGAAAACCCAAAAAATCATTATCTCAGTAAATTAGAATACTTTATAACACCAGCTTGAAAAATGATATTAATATCTGAAATGTTGGCCTACTGAAATGTATGTTCAGTAAATGCACTCAATATTTGGTCCGGGCTCCTTTTGCATCAATTACTGCATCAATGCGAGTATGGAGGCGATCAGTCTGTGACAATGCTGAGGTGTTATGGAAGCCCAGATTTCTTTGATTGCCATCCTTCAGCTCATCTTCATTGCTGGGTCTGGTGTCTCTCATTTTCCTCTTGACAATACCCCATAGATTCTCTATGGAGTTAAGGTCAGGCGAGTTTGCTGGCCAATCAAGCACAGTGATACTGTTGTTTTTAAATCAGGTATTGGTACTTTTTGCAGTGTGGACAGGTGCCAAGTCCTGCTGGAGAATTAAATTTCCATCTCCAAAAAGCTTGTTGGCAGAGGGAAGCATGAAGTGCTCTAAAGTTTCCTGGTAGACGGCTGCACTGACTTTGGTCTTGATAAAACACAGTGGACCTACATCAGCAGATGACATGGCTCCCCAAACCATCACTGATTGTGGGGACTTCACACTAGACCTCAAGCAGCTTGGATTGTGTGCCTCTCCACTCTTCCTCCAGACTCTGTGACCTTCATTTCCAAATGAAATGCAAAATTTACTTTCATCTGAAAACAACACCTTGGACCACTGAGCAACAGTTAAGTTCTTTTTCTCCTTGGCCCAGTAAGACACTTCTGGAATTGTCTATTTGTCATGAGTGGCTTGACACAAGGAATGCACACTTGTAGCCCATGTCCTGGATACGTCTGTGTGTGGTGGCTCTTGAAGCAATGACTCCAGCAGCAGTCCACTCCTTGTGAATCTCCCCCAAATTTTTGAATGGCCTTTTCTTAACAATCCTTTCAAGGCTTCAGTTATCCCAGTTGCTTGTGCACCTTTTTCTGACACACCTTTTCCTTCCACTCAACTCTCCATTAATATGCTTGGATACAGCACTCTGTGAACAGCCAGCTGCTTTACCAATGACTTTTTGTGGCTTTCCCTCCTTGTGGAGTGTGTCAATGACTGCCTTCTGGACATCTGTCAAGTCAGTGGTCTTCCCCATGATTGTGGAGCCTACTGAAACAGACTAAAGCTCCGTTTTAAATGTTTAGGAAGCCTTTGCAGGTGCTTTTTGTTAATTATTCTAATTTACTGAGATAATGACTTTTGTGTTTTCATTGGCTATAAGCCATAATCAGCAACATTAGCATAAATAAACAATTGAAATAGATCACTCTGTTTGTAATGACTCTATATATGTGTTTCACATTTTGTATTGAAGAACTGAAATAAATTAACTTTTTGATAATATTCTAATTTTGTGAAAAGCACATGTATGTCCAACTCAAAGAGGAACCTCCAAAAGGAAGATGCACACATCTGTAAACAGCTTTTTTTTAGGGTTATTGCCCCTTATTATTACTGGGAAAGGCACTGGCTGGTTGAATATGAGGTCTTTGGGGCTCTCAGGAAGTTATTGGTTCTCAGTGAAGAGACCCAGCTGGTTTATAGAATTAGTAGGCAATTCTTCATTGAAAAAAGTACGCAAAAGAGCTCTCCTCCAGAAGGAAGCAAATTGTTTCTCTAGTGCCAATTATTGGAGACAAAGTGTAAGTCGGATGCATAGAAGAGCATGGAAACATGACTATGGATTTTAGTAAAGTCACAATCTTCCATAAAAGATTCCAAACCAGCTAAGACTCAATCAGCTACATCAAAGATCTTCCACTCAGCTACCATCCTGTTGTATAATAACAAATGTCAAGTACCTTAAAACACACATCTCTTCTTTAAGAACAAGTTTTTGGTTTAGCTGAAAATCTCCTGTTATGTTACAAGACTCTTCTATAGGTCAGCCATTAACTTTCAAGGTAGCTACTGTAACAACCCTGCTGGCATCACTGCATGGCCTCCCATCACCCGCACACCAACTTACTTTCTGCTTCAAGCCATGCTGTGAATTCTGTCTGTTGCAAGCTCTGTGCCTCTGCTCTCCATGTTTCCTGACTGTGTGTATAGGGGGGCGGCGCCTGAACTCTCTGGTTCTTATGCAGTCAGGGTGCACCTGGCTAATGGGCTGGCTAGTCACCTAGAGCCCTGGACTATTTTACCCTGCCACACCCACTGGAACATTGCCTGAGCAATGTCTAATCTCAGTTAGTATCTTGCTGCTGAGGAAGCCAGGCCCCGTTCTGTGTATTTCCTCCTTCTCTGGAGGAATACTTCTTGTCTTGCCTTGTACCTTGTCTGCCTGCCAGGAGGCTGAATATCCTGGCCCTTGAGTCTTGGTTCCAGTACCTTGTCTGTACTCTGTCCTACCTTAGTCTCCCTTTCTCCTTGTCCATGGCTTCCTTCCTTGCTGTATCTTTCCTTGTGTCCTCCCTGTCTGTGAATCTGCACCCTTGCAGCTCTGTCTGTGAATCTGCACCCTTGCAGCTCTGTCTGTGAATCTGCACCCTTGCAGCTCTGTCTGTGAGTCTGCACCCTTGCAGCTCTGTCTGTGAATCTGCACCCTTGCAGCTCTGTCTGTGAGTCTGCACCCTTGCAGCTCTGTCTGTGAATCTGCACCCTTGCAGCTCTGTCTGTTCATCTGCACCCTTGCAGCTCTGTCTGTTCATCTGCACCCTTGCAGCTCTGTCTGTGTATCTGCACCCTTGCAGCTCTATCTGCCTGCACGGCTCTCTAGCCGCTCTGCCTGCACGGCTCCCTAGCCGCTCTGCCTGCACGGCTCCCTAGCCGCTCTGCCTGCACGGCTCCCTAGCCGCTCTGCCTGCACGGCTCCCTAGCCGCTCTGCCTGCACGGCTCCCTAGCCGCTCAGCCTGCACGGCTCCCTAGCCGCTCTGCCTGCACGGCTCCCTTGCCATCCTGCCTGCACCTGCTGTGTGAACAGGTCCCTACCTGTCCCTTCTCATACCACGCCAGTCTGTCCTGTGCCTCCAAGCCGTGCCCGCCTGTCCTGTCTCCAAGCCGTGCCCGCCTGTCCTGTGTCTCCAAGCCGTGCCCGCCTGTCCTGTGTCTCCAAGCTGTGCCCGCCTGTCCTGTCTCCAAGCCACGCCTGCTTGCCCAGTGTCTCAGCCGTGCCTGTCGTGTCTACCCGCCTGCCTGTCTATAGCTTCTGTCAAAGTGACTTGTCCCTGAGTGGGACCAGCAGCCACAGCCAGACACCACCCTGGAGTGGCACCCGACAGCTATCTGCCGCACAAGCCTGACCTCACCATCAGAGGCTCCAGTGAAGACCAAGGTAGCTGTCGTAGTCACGCCCCTTCCAGGGTCGTCTGGTTTGTGGCCCAGTGGGGCCACAAACCCCCGGCTCGCGCCATTCAGCCAAGGCACGAGCGTGAAAGTTTGCTCAGGCCATGGTCCCCGCTGAGTCCCATGTCCTTTCGCTCTCGGAGCAAGATGAACTTTTTTGCCAGTATGGGCAACCAAATAAATTTACCCGGTCTGAAGCCCAATCCTTCACTGCTCCACCCACCATTGTGGTCTCCAATAGACTGTTTGCTCAACTAGAGGCTGGCATACCTAAAGTTGAACCTCCATCGGACCCGCCAAGATATGATGGGAATCCTAAGCAGTGTCGTGCCTTTATGGAGCAGTGCCTACGCTATTTTCAATGGCATGCTCCTTACTTCGCCAGTGATCGGGTAAAGGTAGGATTACTAATGTCCTACCTAACAGGAGATGCGTTGCAGTGGCTTAACCCCCTTTGGGAAGCGGGGGATCCCATCACCTTGAGCTTACCGGCCTTCCTGGTGGCCTTCTGCAAAGCCTTTGACAAGCCCAGTACAGTGTCTCCTGAAGAGTCTTCCCCCCAATCTTCCAGGAACGGACCGAACGGAAGAAACCTGTGGTCAATTCATCTCCTCTGTCTGTGACCGTCCATGACCCATCTGTTCCTCAGCCTGCCAAAGCAGCCCCCCATGCAAGATCCAAGAGGTCTAAGAAAAAGGGGCTGGCTAGGTTGTTGCCAGAGGCCAGTCCTGAGAAGGAACATCCTGATGGTCTCAGCCCTGTGAAGCCAAAGCTCCAGAACCTTGGGCCAGTAGGAGAGGCTGCCCTTGGTGAGAATACCTCCTCTCTACTGAAGTCTGTGACTGTTCCGGTGCCTTGTGGGAGTTTCGGCAGTGCAGATGTATGCAAGCTGCAAGCCAGACGAAGTTTGTGCATGGTCCCTGCTCCACCGCTCCAGAATCCATTGAGGGGGTTTGGTGATGGCCGAGCCCTACTTGTGAACAGTCCAGTATTGAGGGGTCAACTATAGCTCCTAATCGGAGCATTATACACTGAGACATTTGTCTTCCATCTGCTGACCAATTTGCCCACCGGTCGTTTTGAGCCAGGCACTCTATTGCCCCTTCCGGTCCAAAGACCCAGCGTGGTGCTACATTTGGAACTGCCTAGCCAACAGAGGTCTCTAGTTCCATTACTGCAAGGTCAGTCTTCTGTATCGTCACCTTCTCCTCCTGATCTGCCGGCTATCAAGCCATGGTGTACTGACGTCACTGAAGAAAAGAAAGCAGTGGCGCCCTCTCCGCACACCTCCGGTGACCATACCAGTGACCAGTCCTCAGGAACGTCCCTGACGCTTGATAGTCTTCCCCAAAATAGTGGGCTGAAGATGGATCCTGAGTGGATGCCCTTGGCTCCTCTATGGCCAGTGGGTGAAGGTCCCAGGATTAAGCAGTACTCGTTCGCCAACTTGAAAGAAGTGGCCCAGTCTTTTCCGGGTAACAGGCGAAAGTGGCTCCCTGTATGTATGCCTCCAACTTCCATGTGGCAGGTGGATGAAGAGGTGAGAAAAGTGGCTTATGCATCTCTGTTTTTTACCCATCTGGATGAGGAGGTCCAATTTTCTTGGGATATCGGGCTGAAGTTGGACTCAGTGAAGGTCTCTTCTGTTTTCAGCTGACCGGCTGATGTAGGGGTCAAGTCTGAGGCTTCCAGGTCCCTGCTTTCTGCCACTCAGGAGGAAGAAATCCAAGTCCTTATACCCTCTGTGTTGGAAGCTGACTCCATTGGGCACCAAGAAGCTTGGCACTCTGGGATTTCTGACGTCACACATTTTCCACCCTACGTGAAGGATGTTGTGTCAACCTGGACTGTGTGTGGTCCCATACTCCTTCTTCAGGTCATTCTGGCAGGCTTGAGGAAGAGGGGCCGTAAAGGGGGGTACTGTAACAACCCTGCTGGCATCACTGCATGGCCTCCCATCACCCGCACACCAACTTACTTTCTGCTTCAAGCCATGCTGTGAATTCTGTCTGTTGCCAGCTCTGTGCCTCTGCTCTCCATGTTTCCTGACTGTGTGTATAGGGGGGCGGTGCCTGAACTCTCTGGTTCTTATGCAGTCAGGGTGCACCTGGTTAATGGGTCCCTGACCAATCGCCTAGAACCCTGGACTATTTTACCCTGCCACACCCACTGGAACATTGCCTGAGCAATGTCTAATCTCAGTTAGTATCTTGCTGCTGAGGAAGCCAGGCCCCGTTCTGTGTATTTCCTCCTTCTCTGGAGGAATACTTCTTGTCTTGCCTTGTACCTTGTCTGCCTGCCAGGAGGCTGAATATCCTGGCCCTTGAGTCTTGGTTCCAGTACCTTGTCTGTATTCTGTCCTACCTTAGTCTCCCTTTCTCCTTGTCCATGGCTTCCTTCCTTGCTGTATCTTTCCTTGTGTCCTCCCTGTCTGTGAATCTGCACCCTTGCAGCTCTGTCTGTGAATCTGCACCCTTGCAGCTCTGTCTGTGAATCTGCACCCTTGCAGCTCTGTCTGTGAATCTGCACCCTTGCAGCTCTGTCTGTTCATCTGCACCCTTGCAGCTCTGTCTGTGTATCTGCACCCTTGCAGCTCTATCTGCCTGCACGGCTCCCTAGCCGCTCTGCCTGCACGGCTCCCTAGCCGCTCTGCTTGCACCTGTTGTGTGAACAGGTCCCTACCTGTCCCTTCTCATACCACGCCAGTCTGTCCTGTGTCTCCAAGCCGTGCCCGCCTGTCCTGTCTCCAAGCCGTGCCCGCCTGTCCTGTGTCTCCAAGCCGTACCCGCCTGTCCTGTGTCTCCAAGCCGTGCCCGCCTGTCCTGTGTCTCCAAGCCACGCCTGCTTGCCCAGTGTCTCAGCCGTGCCTGTCGTGTTTACCCGCCTGCCTGTCTATAGCTTCTGTCAAAGTGACTTGTCCCCGAGTGTTACCATCAGCCACAGCCAGACACCACCCTGGAGTGGCACCCGACAGCTATCTGCCGCACAAGTCTGACCTCACCATCAGCGGCTCCAGTGAAGACCAAGGTAGCTGTCGTAGTCACGCCCCTTCCAGGGTAGTCTGGTTTGTGGCCCAGTGGGGCCACAAACCCCCGGCTCGCACCATTCAGCCAAGGCGCAGGCGCGAGCGTGACAGCTACCTTCAATAAAAGGTGCTGGAGAGACATTCCCTCCAGAGGAAAGCTAAATTGTACACCCTTTACCATTGAGATTTCCTTGTAAGATTTAATACTAGAAAAAAGAACAAATAAAGGGAAAGGAGAATTAGTATCCCCGCAACTTTATGCAGACCAAATCTACTCACTCACTATCAATTGGTAAGAAACAAAATGTGAGGATATAAAATATAATCTTAATTACAGCTAATTAAAATTAATTTGCAAACATAGTCCCTAAAAGGGAATATCGTGAAAGATAACTAAATAGAAAAACAGACAAAAAGAAAAATGGAAAAGAAAATAAACATTGCAACAAACCAATCATAAATCGGACATGTACTTTTACTGACAGTGGTCAGTCTCATAGAAGGTGGTCCATAGCTCCAAAAAAAAACCACCTCCAACCCTAACTCCTACATGGCTAAAAACCACACTTACTGTATAAACATATATCCTTGAACAGAAAATTAATGGGAGAAGAAACATTAAATAATATCACCTATCTTGAGGATCAGTAAAGTCACCACACATCAGTCCATGTCCAAATAGCTACAGCTCTCCAACTTAAGTAGTGACGGTATTAACCCTAGAACGCCTGTAAGGGTCGGCCAGTACTGTAGTGGTGGCCGAGGACTTCAGGGCAACAGTGTACTGGCCTCCCCTCACATAGACATACAGCTTTCTGTCAGCATACCTGTTACCTTATTCTTCTCATCATCAAGGCTTTCTCTAGGTTGCTGTATACTTTTTCCTGGCGTTGTGGTACAAACGGAGACACAGTCCAGCTCAACTTTACCAATAACAGCTTTACTCATTTTTGTACACAGCACATCCTTTTTCTTTACAGCGGTTACCTCAGATTCCACAGTGCACTATTATGTCACTTTCCCTAGCTTCTCACTGTCTTCTTCCAGAGCATTCCGAGGACATCCCATTCAGCATCACAGCATCCTCCCTGTCCAACTTTACCATTTTTGGAAGTTCCCCCGTCTGTTTTGCCCCAGACAAAAGGGCATCTTCCCACTTAGCAAGCTGCTTCAAAATGAGCGATCTGTGCTGCCGTACCACTACCAACTGTAGTGTAGTCATCTGCACTGCTATGTTCTGCGCTGCTGTGATCTGTGCGGTGTTCTGCAGTGTTCACATCTGTGGCCCTCAGGCCCTGAACGGCTGGGCCCGTGTCTTTTACGTTATGGAGCTGACTGCCCTGTCAGGGTGCTCCCGCCTAACTAATTCAAATGTCAGCTGTTCCCCAGCTTAATGGCCGTTAGCTCCTACTACTTTAACTATTTACAGGCTGAGTATGCGCTCCACCCCCATTTAGTGGCCTAACTGGGGTACTACGATTTCCCAACAACTATAACAGTAGTTATACATAGCATTTACATAAATATACATTACACTTTTATCCCTTAAGGCAGTGTTCCCCAACTCCAGTCCTCAAGAGCCACCAACAGCTGAGGTTTTAAGGATTTCCTTTGTATCGCCCAGGTGGTGGAATTATTGCCTATGCAGGTGAGCAGATCTCATCTGTGCAATTTTAAGGGAAATCCTGAAAACATGACCTGTTGGTGGCTCTTGAGGATTGGAGTTGGGGAACACTGCCTTAAGGTAATGCACAGAATAGTGTAGCAGTACCTATGTGACGCACACATAATGGTAATACAAATGAACATGTAGCAATACCAGTAAAATACGAGAAGGAGGTCAAAGATAAAACAACATTTTCCATTCCCTTACATGCCCTATTGACTCTCATGGCCCTAACTGATCCCAAAGAGTCCCACTTTGACAAGGGCAGTCCACAGTGATCTCTAAACTTGAGAAGCCCTAGACTGTCTCTCAATGGGAACCAATATTCTCAATTCATACTGGAAGATATTTGAAAAAAAACAAGGAGGAACTATTATCGGCCAGATTTGGGGACTTGAAGAGATGATAGAAGTTGAATAAGATGGATGAACTGCACAAAATACTCAAAGGATGGAAAGATTAGTAACATTCAAGAACCTTAACTCTTTTCCAACTGGGTATCATTAACCTACGTTCTTCGATTTCTCAATATTAGTGAAAAAGCTAGACAAAATCAGTCAGGTAGTCACACCAACGTTGTCTACTAGTGTTTGTACCATCAGAAAAAAACCATTTACATATGTTTTTTAAGAGCACATGGATACTGAGAAGAGGTCAACAACTGCATTACCATTATCTGTACTAATTGCCATGGCATACACACATCAGATGAAGAAAAGACCACCATGACCATGATTATCAGCATAAAAAGTGATGATCCCATTTTATCTACTGTCTATGGCCATAATAATCAACATAAAATAAAAATATGGAGAAAAAAAAGAGAAATTTAACTACCGTATATTATTTCAAATAAAATATTCTTCCCTTTTTCTTCCTCCTTAGTCGTAATAATAATAGTAACAATTACGGACAATTTATAAACTCCAGGCAAAATGCGAAGCAAAAAATTAAGAAAATCAAGCTTTAGTTTCAAGGCTTATTTGATGTTTTCTACATAACTTGCTTCTTTGATAAAGGGTTAAATGGGAAGGCGTGCTTTAAAATGACTGCATTTCATGGTGTGGTGACTTCCCTTTAATGGAGCACCAATATTTCATCAAATGCAGGACAGCCGCTATAGCAAACGGTGCCCCTTTCAGCACGCACTAAACCAAATCTCTTCAGTATCCCATCTGTTGGAGCTGTCCTGGGTCTTATATTTCATGCTTGAGATATCCGTTTAGCATCTGCTCAAGGTATTGTGATGGTACTCCACGTGACCGTGTTGTGGGGGATATACAGTGTATTGAAGAGCAGGAAATGAGGCAAAGTGGAAGGAGGTAAACACTGCTAGAATTGATGTAAATTGTACTTTAAGGCAATGAATCAACAGTGTATGCAAGGGAACATGTCCTACTGAAGTGTTTGCTTTGATATTAATTAAATTTAAAAAAGGCAAAGAAAACTTGTTGACTCTATTCTGTAAAGTTCAGTGTTTGTACCGGACTCTGAAAATTGACTTTTTTCTATACGTCCGGTTTACTGCTCGGATTCAGCCGACTAATAAAGCTTAATGAAAGGCTGCAGCGTAGCTAATCAACAATCTTCTACAGTGTGGGCACTTCCAGTACCATCACAGTCATGCCAAGTATTGGCCGGCGAACAATGTTAGAAAAATAGTAATAAAAAATATATATAAAAAAAGACTTGGGGGTCCCCCCTATTTTTGATAGCAACTGCAAGTAAAGCAGAAAGCAGTGGGCTCAGTCAGGGGGTTCGCATTCAGTTGGGAAGGTCCGTAGATATTTGTCCCTCCCTAGCTTAAAAACGAGGCTCCATAGGGTTACTCACATTCAGCGGCAGACAGCAACCTGAGAATTTCTGTGCCTGCTGCTGAACGTGAGTGAACTATGAAGTCTCGTTCTGAGAACTTTCTCACAACAAGACTCCATTGGATTCGATGGGCGATGTGGGACATTTCCCTACTGGATTTCCATTGGAACTTACTGGATTTATTTTTAATTAATAAATGGGTAAACGAGGGAGTGGTGTGGGGAGTCTCTAATCAAATAAAGTTTTGTTTCTGTGTGTTTATTATTACTACTAGGTGTCATGCTCGCCATGTCTGTCATGTTTGCCTCATGACCCCTGGAGCGGTGTGCACGCGCATCTCATGTCTGCTATCCTGCATGTTCCCTAGAGCAGTGTGCACACTCACCTCATGTCTGTTGAGCTGCAGGGTGCCTGCGTTTATGCTCTGCCTTCTGTGATCATCTCGTCATGTCTAGAACCCCTGATCATGTGTCCTTCCTATGCTCCAGCATAGGCTGGTTCTGCAATCATCTCTGCATGTCTGGAATCCTGATCATGTGACTGCTCCCTGTGATCCTGGAGGATCTGAACTGGAAGTTCTCCGCTGGTTCTGACCCGGAAGTGGAGGTGCTATGCCCTTTATCAGACCGCCCCTTCCTTTGCTCAGGGCCTGAGTATTGTGTTGCTTCCCTGCATGGCTGCTTGGTCTGCTGGGTTGCTCCCTCTATTCTGTGCCCTTGCACTTTGCTCTGTTGTGCGTCTCTGCACACGCTCCGTGCTCATATTCCGTCTGTTGTCTCGTGCTTTGTCTCGTGTTGTCCTTTGTGCTTTGTTTGTCCTCGCTATGCTTCCTTGTTATGCTATGTTCTGTACCCTGTCCCTGATGTGTCTCTCTACACGTGCAGGCCTCCGTTCTGTACCTGACGTGTCTCTCTACACGTGCAGGCCTCCGCTCTGTACCCTGTCCCTGACGTGTCTCTCTACGCGTTCAGGCCTCCGCTCTGTACCGTCCCTGATGTGTCTCTCTACACGTGCAGGCCTCCGTTCTGTACCCTGCCCCTGACGTGTCTCTCTATACGTGCAGGCCTCCACTCTGTACCCTGTCCCTGACGTGTCTCTCTACATGTGCAGGCCTCCGGTCTGTATCTCTCCCTGGTGTGTCTCTTCGCACGCGCAGGCCACCGTCCCTGTACCTGTCCCTGGCATGTCCCTTGGCATGCGCAGGCCTCTGTCCTGTGAACCTGACCCGGGCATGTTCGTTGACACGCATCCTGTTTCTAACTTTGTCTTGTCTCCTTGCATGGAACCCTGGTTTGCTTATCGGATGTCCGGAACCTGCCGATCACCTTCAGAGCTACAGAACCTGATGTCCCAGTTGATCGTTGCCTGCTGTCCAGAGTCCGATGTCCTCGTGCCTCTGTCTACCATCTGCACGTACCATGCTTTGGACCTTGGCGTGCTCTTGCACGCACCTTGCTCTATGTACTCTGTGTGTTCACGTTTTGCACCTGTTATACCCTGAAGTGTTCCTCATGCCTTGGACCTCAGCGTGCCCTTGCACGCATCTTGTTTTATGTACTTTGTGTGTTCACGTTTTGCACTTGTTGTACCCAGAAGTGTTCCTTAATGAAGTTTCCTTGAACTAACGTCTTGTCTCGCCTTGTCTTGTTCCCTGAGCCGGCCGTCTGGTGCAGCTGCTGTGGTGGCTCACCCCCTTGGTCTTGCCCCTAACACTCCCTGTATAGGGGGTGGATTTTCACTAGGTCAGCTCGCCCTAGGTGCGTAGGTGCCACGGCCCAGAGGGTCCACTCATTCAAAAGGAAAACGACTCAGCATAAGCTGACGCTCGTCACTCTAGGTTAGTAATAGGGGTGTCTGACACCTCTCCATTACCATCCGCGGGGTTTGGTATCAGCCAGCTGTTGACATCAACCCCAAATACAATTACTCGGGTTGCCACCGCACCAGGGCAATCGGGAAGAGCTGAGGATAAGCACCAGCATTGTGACATCAAATAGGATGTGCTACTTCTGAGATGGCTGCAGGCTATTTGTGTTTGGGAATCGCCCAATAACCATGGGCATTCCCAGCTTATTGATATCAGGCCCCAGCTGTCTGCTTTCCCTTAGCTAGCTATTAAAAATAAGGGGGATCACACATGTTGTTTTCATGTATTCATTTATTACAAATAAATAAAAAATAATAATAAATACATGAAAAAATGATCTGGGGTAACCTCTATCTTTAATAATCAGCCAAGGGAAAGCAGACAGCTGGGGGCTGACACTAATAGGCTGGCAGGTGCCAAAGATATTAGCCCCTTCCCAGCCAAATAAGACCCGCCTCCAGTCAACACAGAAATGGCACATCCTTTAGCTGGTGGGATGGCTTTTATGCTATTTTTGATCAAAAACAGTATTAATAAGAAACCTGTGTTATTCAAATGCACTTTTGCTTTTTACTTATTTAGATACATCACAGTTTTTGCTCATTTTATCTCTTGTAGGTTTTTATGCTTTGTGGCCAATGTGAACATGAGTGTATGTGCTGAATGTATACCAACTTAAATCAAGCTCAATTTTTGTGTTTTTTTTTTTTTATAAGATCAGCCCTCAGTCAACCCAGAAATGGCACATCCTTTAAATGTGTCAATTCTGGTGCTTAGCCTTGGCTTTTCCTTATTTCCCTGGTGTGGTGGCAATCGGGGTAATGAGATTAGGGGGGTTGATGTCAGCTGTGTAATGTCTGCGGACATCAAGCCCACAGGTTAGTAATAGACAGGCATCCATCAGCCACCCCCATTACTAACTCAGTAAGTAAAACAAGAAGAAAACAAACAGGATAAAAAATCTTTATTTAAAAAAACTCCTCAACATTTTCCCTCTTTCGCCATTTATTAAAAAAATTAATCCATAGGGTCAAGCGTAATTCAAATGGAGGTGCCACGATAATTCCAGTCTTCTTGATCCAGTTTATGGAGCCCTGTCCATATACTGGAGCAGCAGCCCTAGGGTCTTTAAGGGAGACTTAAGGTTGCTGTAGTTTGCAGCTGCTGGAACAACTGAAGGTTGTGAACTCTGGTAATCTAAGTTCACAGCCTCCAAGTGTTCAAAAATCTGGACCTTAAGAGAGACTTTAAGGTCACCTTTAAGGCCTCTGGGCCATACAGCTCCCAGGATAACTGGTGGCTGTGAACTCTGGTACTCTTCAAAGTTACTGGAGTTCACAACCACCGAGTCTTGCGGCAGCTCGAGTGCCGGACTAATAAGTGTCGGAGTGCCGAGTGCAGGACTCATGGTCTCTCATCAGTCCGGCACTCGCAATGCCCTTATGAGAATAGACCGCAATGAACTGAATCTGACACTCAGCACTCATCAGCCAGCAATTGAGTTGCCACAAGATCTGATGGCTGTGAACTCAGGTAACCTTAAAGGTTACCTGAGTTCACAGTCACTGGATCTCCCAGCAGATGTGAGGCCTGGAAACCTTAAGGTAGTCTTTAAGGGAAACTTTAAGGTTACTGGATTTTCCAGTTGCTGGAACATCTGTCAAACTTAGTTCACAGCCTCTAGGTGTTCCAGCAGTTGGAAACTCCAGTGACCTTAAAGTCTCCCTTAAGGTTTCCAGGCCTCAAAGCTGCTGAGACAGTATAACAAAAAGACACGTCACTCCGATAATTCGATAAGGGGTGCTCAGAACAGGATACCAGTCCCAATAAATCATATAAGAAAAAAATCCGGCACTCCCTTAAGGTTTCCAGGCCTCAAAGCTGCTGAGAAACCCGGTGGCTGCAAACTTTGGTATCCTTTCAGGTTACTTGACATCACCTCAGTTCGCAGCAGCCGGGTCTCACGGAGTGCAGAGCGAAACTCGGCAGTGGCAACTCCTCCAGTTTATGAAGCTGCGTTCGTTGAAGACTGCATCGTGGTACCATCATATTATGGATTATGGTGGACCATATGGATTTTTTTAAATTATTATTAATTTCTTATAAATGGGGAAAAGCTAGAAATACTTAGGGACTTTTTTAAATAAAGAATTTTTTTCTGTGTGTTTTTTTATCAAATAAAGTTTTTTTTCCGGTGTGTTTTATTCTCTTTTTAGTAATGGGGTTTTCAGATAGTCGTCTCTCCATTATTACCCCATGGGCTTGATGTTAGCGGACATTACACAGCTGACATGACCCCCCTAAGCCCATTACCACAATTGCCACCTCACCAAGACAATTGGGAAGAGTTGAGGCCAAGCACCAGAATTGGAGCATCCAATGGATATACCATTTCTGGGGTGGCTGAGAGCTGGTCTTATTAGGCTAGGAAGGGGCCCATATCTATGACCCTTCCCAGACTATTTATATCAGTCTGCAGCTGTCTGCTTTGCCTTAGCTGGGTATTAAAAATAGGGGTTCCTTCATTTTTAATAACCAGCAAAGGCAAATCAGGCAGAGGTGAGCTGATATATTAATAAGCTGGGAAGGTCCATGGTTATTGGCCCCTTCCCAGCATAATAAGACCAGCTCACAGCGGTCTTCTTTTCCTTGACTGGTTCAAAAAATAGGAGTGACCTCATGTTGTTGTTTCCATTTATTTATTTATTAACAAGCAGAGAAAAATACACACGCAATGTACTGCTTTATTTGGACCTCCACCTCCTGGTTCAAGATTATTTTTCTTTTTTTTTTAAATTCTATTTTACTTTAAGTCATTTTACTTTCCACATTTGTTTGCAAGGCAATTGTCCTATTCTTACCCCATTTTGCTTCCTTTTTCAGCTCCTAGCCCTTTCTATGACCATTTTACAGCACTGAAGTTTGGGTCCCCATTGACTTAAATGGGGTTCAGTTCTGGGGTCAAGTTTGGGTACCCAAACCAAACTTTTTCTCAAGTTCGACCAAACCCGACCTTCCATAGGTACGCTCATCCCTACTGTTGATTCATTCCAGATCATGGGTGGGAAAAGTGTGCAAATCTAAATTGAGAAAATCAGATCACCCTTGCTCAAGACTCTTGATTCAGGAAGACTCACATTTTGAAAAAGAGAATAGAAAGAATGATACTTAGACATCCTTCAAACTGTAAAATTTTTTTTTTTACTAAAAACTTCTTAAAATTCAAAAGAATTTTTAAATTGAGATATCCCTGCCTCAATAAAATTGGTACATGATTACCTGGTTTTTATAAGTGGATGGGCATATTGGCCAAGAAGGATCTGGTTTGTGTTTCAACATATTCAAAATTTGATCAATCTGACTTGAGATGTGGAGAATTTAGAGACAAATTGTCATCTTGAACTCTTTATGATATTCCTCACACCATTCCAAGACAATTTTTGCAGTGTAGCATGGAATTATCCTGCTATAAGAGCCACTGCCTTTAAGGGAGTGCAGTACCGCTAATAGCAGCAGACCATGAGGCTCCTGTGTTGGGGGGCTTGATGTTGGCACTGCCCCCTCCCATGGTCTTAGCATCACACTTTCTACTGCTTCTGCATTTTGGATGCAGATACGGTTGAAAACAATGTAGGAGCCATCAGCTCCTTCTTCCATCATACACACAGTGCCTGAGCTCTGAGTGATGAGGTCATTGCACCTGCAAAAACAGAAATAAAATTCCTCCAAAAATTCAAGAATGAATACAGCAAAAAAGGAGCAGCAGTGTTTACCATAAGATCTTTAGATTTTTAATTGTTAAAGATCAGGAATTAAGGGCCTACCAAGGCCAGCCATCAATGAGCGGGGATGTCATCTTGTGTACAAGCTATGATGCCAACCTCCGCGTTAAGGCAGGGACACACTTTAGGGTATTGCTAGAGTGAGACAGGTGACAGTCTAATATTTTTGTTGGGCATCAAGTCATATACAGTTGTGGCCAAAAGTATTGACACCCCTGCAATTTTGTCAGATAATACTCAGTTTCTTCCTGAAAATGATTGCAATCACAAATTCTTTGGTATTATTATCTTCATTTAATTTGTCTTAAATGAGAAAACACAAAAGAGAATGAAGCAAGTAGCAAAACATTGATCATTTCACACAAAACTCCAAAAAATGGGCCAGACAAAAGTATTGGCACCCTCAGCCTAATACTTGGTTGCACAACCTTTAGCCAAAATAACTGCGACCAACCGCTTCCGGTAACCATCAATGAGTTTCTTACAATGCTCTGCTGGAATTTTAGACCATTCTTCTTTGGCAACTTGCTCCAGGTCACAGATATTAGAAGGGTGCCTTCTCCAAACTGCCATTTTTAGATCTCTCCACAGGTGTTCTATGGGATTCAGGTCTGGACTCATTGCTGGCCACCTTAGAAGTCTCCAGTGCTTTCTCTCAAACCATTTTCTAGTGCTTTTTGAAGTGTGTTTTTGGTCATTGTCCTGCTGGAAGACCCATGACCTCTGAGGGAGACCGAGCTTTCTCACACTGGGCCCTACATTATGCTGCAAAATTTGTTGGTAGTCTTCAGACTTCATAATGCCATGCACACGGTCAAGCAGTCCAGTGCCAGAGGCAACAAAGCAACCCCAAAACATCAGGGAACCTCCGCCATGTTTGACTGTAGGGACTGTGTTCTTTTCTATGAATGCCTCTTTTTTTCTCCTGTAAACTCTATGTTGATGCCTTTGCCCAAAAAGCTCTACTTTTGTCTCATCTGACCAGAGAACATTCTTCCAAAACGTTATAGGCTTTTTCAGGTAAGTTTTGGCAAACTCCAGCCTGGCTTTTTTATGTCTCGGGGTAAGAAGTGGGGTCTTCCTGGGTCTCCTACCATACAGTCCATTTTCATTCAGACGCCGACGGATAGTACGGGTTGACACTGTTGTACCCTCGGACTGCAGGGCAGCTTGAACTTACTTGGATGTTAGTCGAGGTTCTTTATCCAACATCCGCACAATCTTGCGTTGAAATTTCTTGTCAATTTTTCTTTTCCGTCCACATCTAAGGAGGTTAGCCACAGTGCCATGGGCTTTAAAATTCTTGATGACACTGCGCACGGTAGATACAGGAACATTCAGGTCTTTGGAGATGGACTTGTAGCCTTGAGATTGCGCATGCTTCCTCACAATTTGGTTTCTCAAGTCCTCAGACAGTTCTTTGGTCTTCTTTCTGTTCTCCATGCTCAATGTGGTACACACAAGGACACAGGACAGAGGTTGAGTCAACTTTAATCCATGTCAACTGGCTGCAAGTATGATTTAGTTATTGCCAACACCTGTTAGGTGCCACAGGTAAGTTACAGGTGCTGTTAATTACACAAATTAGAGAAGCATCAGATGATTTTTCGAACAGTGCCAATACTTTTGTCCACCCTATTTTTGATGTTTGTTGTGGAATTATATCCAATTTGGCTTTAGGACAATTCTTTTTGTGTTTTTTCATTTAAGACAAATTAAGTGAAGATAATAACAAATAATTTGTGTTTGCAATAATTTTCAGGAAGAAACTGAGTATTATCTGACAAAATTGCAGGGGTGTCAATACTTTTAGCCACAACTGTAGATATTATTTTAACCAGTATTTTTTCTGATAATCCACATGAATGCTGCCAGCATTGCTGCAGAGTTTAAAGGGATAGTGGGCCAGCCTGTCAGTGCCCAGACCATATGTGCATGGCTGTTGTCCCAGAAGGAAGCCTCTTCTAAAGATAATGCACAAGAAATCCCACAAACAATTTGCTGAATACAAGCTGTCACGGTTCCACCCCTCAGTGTGTCTGGGATGCAGTTACTGACAGCTCAGCAGTCCAATCTGGTATAGGGGTGTGCTGAAGCGGTCGGTACTTTGATTGACAGCTTGGCCATCCAAACTGGTACAGGTGCGTGCTGAGCTGTCAATGTGTTCACTGACAGCTCAACTCTCCAATCTGACACTGTGAGGCGTCAGCTGTCTCGATGTGTTCAGTATTCCAGTTAATTGCCATGCTTCTTAACTGAGCTGTGTCTCCCAGAACTCTGCCAGACATATATTCAGCATGTGAGGTTTGTGCTTTGAGTTCTGTTTGCTTGATCTGTTGCCTAACCTTGGATTTCGTTCTGACCATCCGCTTGTTTATCCCCTTCAGCTCCGATCCATTATCCTCCCTGTACTCTGACCTCGGAACTTTACCTGACTATGCTATTGTTTCTTCCTTCTGTTTATGATGTACCCTCCTGGCTTCTGTCCTTGGACTCCTTGACCTCTCTGACTCATGGCTTAGCCTCAATGACTAGAATAACACCAACCAAGGACATGGCTTACTAGTACCACGTCCTGTGGTCTGATGAAACCAAGATAAACTTATTTGATTCAGATGGTGTCAAGCGTGTGAGGTGGCATCCAGGTAAGGAGTATAAAGACAAGAATGTCTTGCCTACAGTCAAGCATGGTGGTGGAAGAGTCATGGTTTGATTTGGTGGTGAATGCAGAGAGCTCCACTTCAGTGAGGGACCAAGGGACCACGACTGCCAACATGTACTGTGACATTCTGAAAACGAGCATAATCCCCTCCCTTCAGAAACTGGGCCACAAGGCAGTATTCCAACATGGTAATGACCTCAAAGATGACCACTGTCTTGCTAAAGAAACTGAGGGTAAAAGTGTTGAACTGGACAAGCATGTCTCTAGAGCTAAACCCTATTGAGCATCTGTGGGACATCCCCAAATGGAAGGTGGAGGAGCACAAGGTCTCTAACATCCACCAGCTCCATGATGTGATCACGAAGGAGGGAAGAGGATTCCAGTAGCAACCAGTGAAGCTCTAGTGAATATTATAGTGAATATACTGTATATACTGCTCAAAGAAATAATGGGAACACTCAAATAACACATCCTAGATCTGAATAAATGAAATATTCTCATTGAATACTTCGTTCTGTACAAAGTTGAATGTGCTGACAACAAAATCACACAAAAATCATCAATGAAATCAAATTTATTAACCAATGGAGGCCTGAATTTTGAGTCACACACAAAATTAAAGTGGAATGTAATGTCCTTAAAACAAATCAAAATAAGGCTCAGTATTGTGTGTGATCTTCTGAGGGATCTCCTCCCAGACCTGGACTAAAGCATCCACCAACTCCTGGACAGTCTGTGGTGCAACGTGAGGTTGGTTGATGGAGCAAGACATGATGTCCCAGATGTGCTCAATTGGATTCAGGTCTGGGGAAGGGGCGAGCCAGTCCATAGCGTCAATGCCCTCATCTTGCAGGAACTGCTGACATACTCCAGCCACATGAGGTCGGGCATTGTCTTGCATTAGGAGGAATCCAGGGCCAACTGCACCAGCATATGGTCTCACAAGGGGTCTGAAGATCTCATCTCAGTACCTAATGGCAGTCAGGCTACCTCTGGCGAGCACATGGAGGGCTGTGTGGCCCTCCATAGAAATGCCACCCCACACCATTACTGACCTAGTGACAAACCGGTCATGCAGAAGGATGTTGCAGGCAGCAGATCGCTCTCCACTGCATCTCCAAGTCTCTGTCACGTGTCACTTGTGCTCAGTGTGAACCTGCTTTCATCTGTGAAGAGCACAGAGTGCCAATGGCGAATTTGCCAATCCTGGTGTTCTGTAGCAAATGCCAAGCGTTCTGTACGGTGTTGGGCTGTGAGCACAACCCCTATCTGTGGATGTTGGGCCCTCAGACCATCCTCATCGAGTCGGGTTCTAACAGTTTGTGCAGATACATGCACCTTTGTGGCCTGGTGGAGGTCATTTTGAAGGGCTCTGGCAGTGCTCCTCCTGTTCCTCCTTGCACAAAGGTGGAGGTAGCGGTCATGCTGCTGGGTTGTTGCCCTCCTGCGGCCCCCTCCACATCTCCTGGCATCCTAGCCTGTCTCCTGGTAGTGCCTCCAGCCTCTGGACGCTACGCTACGCTGACAGACACAGCAAACCTTCTTGCCACAGCTCGCATTGATGTGCTATCCTGGATGAGCTGCTCTACCTGAGCCACTTGTGTGGGTTGTAGAGTCCGTCTCATGGTACCACAAGTGTGAAAGCACAACCAACATTCAAAAGTGACCAAAACATCAGCCAGAAAGCATTGGTACTGAGATGTGGTCTGTGGTCCCCACCTGCAGAACCACTCCTTTGAGGGTGTCTTGATAATTGCCAATAATTTCCATCTGTTGTCTATTCCATTTGCACAACAGCATGTGAAATTGATTGTCAATCAGTGTTGCTTCCTAAGTGGACAGTTTGATTTCACAGAAGTTTGATTTACTTGGAGTTTTATTCTGTTAAGTGTTCCCTTTATTTTTTTGAGCAGTGATATATATACACATATATACATATATATTATGTATACATAGATATATATATATATATATATATATATATATCATATACACACACATACTCACATACATACACGGCTCTGGCAAAAATTACATCAAAACCCAGTCATGGGCAGCCCATTCTCCAGACTTGAACCCCACTGAAAACCTGTGGAATGTAATTAAGAGGATGATGGATAGTCACAAGCCATCAAACAAAGAAGAACTGCTTAAATTTTTGTGCCAGGAGCAGTGTGAAAGGCTGGTGGAAAGCATGCCAAGACGCATGAAAGCTGTTTTTAAAAATCATGGTCATTCCACAAAATATTTATTTCAGAACTCTTCCTGAGTTAAAACATTAGTATTGTTGTTTCTAAATGATTATGAACTTGTTTTCTTAGCATTATTTGAGGTCTGAAAACATTGGGTTTTGTTTTGTTTTTTAAAATTTTGACCATTTTTCCTTGACAGAAAAAAAAATACAACATTTTTGCTTGGAAATACGTAGACATGTCAGAAGTTTATAGACTAAAAGAACAATTTATATTTCACTCTAAAATATATCTATAAAGAGAAAAATCAGAAAAACTGAACATTTGAAAGTGGTCTCTTAATTTTTGCCAGGTGTCATATCAACGAGAAGAAATTGACTCAAATTTTTTCAGAACATGGCCCGGCCCACCAGACAGCCTTGGACTGCATATATTCTTCTGATTGTGCATTCCGATGTCATCTTTTCCCCAGCTAAATAACATACATGCACCTGAGCTTCCACAGGCAAGAGAAAATGTGTAATCAAACCAAGGCCACCTCTATAACTGCTTCTAAGACCATACACACATTCACACTGACTTTACCTTGAAAGTACCGACACATCTATAAGAGCCAACAGATTATCTTTTTGGCCTCCTAGTTGGAAGCCCATCTATGGAATACAATTGGGGCTTTGGTTTGGCACACAAAATCAAAGATTAGATGATCTTACAGGGAATCTGCCAGCAAGTTTATGCCATGTAATCTGAAAGAAGCTTGATCTAGGGGAAGAGAACTCGATTTTTGTGATGTGTCACTTGCTGGACTGTTTGTTGAAGACTCAAAATCTCCATTTTATTGGCAGGAGATTATCACTATAGGACTAGGGATGAGCGAGCATATTAGTGGGTATTCGGTACTCGGCGAGTAATGCGGTATTCGCGGTACTCGGTACATCGTGAGTATTTCACTGCTCGCCTCACACTATTCGGTTCTCCCGCCCAGCAGTTGCCAATCACAGTAATGCCACTACCTTCTTGGTTGTGGGCGGCATTACTATGATTGGCTGGCCGCCGCCCAGCGTCCTATGAGTCATCATAGCCTGGCACTAAGCCCTGCCGCCGCCATTTTCTGCACATTGCATGCAGAACAAAGCTAGTGTACGGAGAGTGTGAGCAGCTGCTAGGGAGAGTTGTGTTTTTTGGGTCAAATCATCCAGAAATCCTCTGTGAAACCCAAAAGCTCTTTTCAGAGCTGAAAGTATAAGGTCAGGGACTGAGTAGTGACCATTTTCCCAGCTTTTTTTAGGTCACATTTACACCTGCAGGGCAGTTTTTTTGTGCTGTTGCGGTGCTGTGTTCACAGCAAATAGTATGCACGCACGGTACTGCACAACTGTCTTGTGTGGTGTCTGGGCTGCGTATTCTTGCGTTAAGCCTCAGGGCAATTTTTTTCTGCTGCTGCGGCGCTGTTTGTAAAACACAAAGCAGTACTAGGCTGTAGTGCTACCTTCCACAAAACACTAACTGCTCCTTGTTCCCCAATATCTGCATCTGAACATTTGCAACTATGGCTGGCAGAAAAATCCAACATTTCTAAAAAAGCTGTTGTGAAGGGACACGGACGTGGACGTGGGGTCATTGATGCCCAACAAGGCACAGAGTTTGGGAGATCGAAGAAGGTTGATGCATCTAGGTTCCTGGTGAAATTTCCTGGTCTGGACATAAATGGGACATAAGCCAAAAGAACAAGAGCAGATACTGTTTTGGATGGCTGATAAGGCCTCAATAAAATGTTCTAGCAGCACCCAATCATCCATGACAACACAGTCTACTGTCCATACAGATAACGCTGGGTCATCATATTCTCAACCTGTTCCTAGTTCATCACCCGGTCAGGAGTCACAGGAAACCTTTGACCCCAACCTTGGTCACTCTGAGGATCTGTTTGATCAATTTCCTTGCATTGCCTCTGGCCTCTCACCGCACGACACTGAAGAGGAATGTGAGGGGGTATCGTCTGTTGAAGATGGCCAAATATTTGAAACCCCACGTCCAGAAGAAAGTCACTTTCATCCACATGATATACCGGGTGAAGAGGTGGAGGCTGATGGTGATTACACACAGTTGCCATCTGGCCAGTCGCCAATATCAACACGGAAGGAGGATGACATGGACGACAAGGTGGTTGATGATGAGACCACCGGTCCGACCTGGAACATTGGCATGCATAGGCAGTACAGCAGCACAGAGGATGAAGGCGGATACATAGCACCAACAAAGGCACCAAGGGCTACTGGTTTGAGCAGAGTGTGAACTGTGTCAACTGTTGCCAAGAGCAATCCCTCTGTGCCCCAAGTCAAGGCAAGGGTGCGTTCAGCCGCTGTCTGGAAATTTTTTTCCAATAGTCCTTCTGAACCAAATGTTGTCATCTGTAGCATCTGCCATTGGAAGTTGAGCAGAGGCCAGGGCAAAGGCAACCAAAGCACCACCAGTATGCAGAAACACATGGCAGCCAAGCACCCTAGTCGGGCTGAACAACAGGGTACCAAATCAGTGTCTGCGACTGCGGGTCAAACCACTGCCATGTCGCCCGTGATACTCCCTTTCCAATCTGCTGGGCAGGGAGCAGGTGACAATCATACCTTTTGCTCACAAGCTGCGTTTGCACAGACACAGGCCACAACAAGCTCATCCACTTGTTTGTCCCAGATGTATGAAAGGACGCGGAAATACCAAGCCACACACCCACACGCACAAATACTGAACGCGCACATTGCCAAGTTGCTAGCCATGGAGATGTTGCCGTTTAGGCTTGTGGGGACAGAGTCTTTCCGTGATCTTTTGGCTGTGGCTGCCCCACGATACTCGGTTCCCAGCCGGCACTCTTTTTCCCATTGTGCCATCCCCGCGTTACACCAGCACATCTTAAACAATCTAAAGCGTGCTCTCACCAACGCCGTAACCGGGAAGGTCCATCTTACAACAGACATATGGACAAGTACATGTGGCCAGGGATGATACATCTCTGTCACGGCACACTGTCTCAACCTGGTGGAGGGTGGGACAAAGTCTCAGACTGGACCATCAACACATATCCTACCCACGCCACGAATAGCGGGCCCAACCTCTATCAGGGTTTCTGCCTCATCATATATGTCCAGTCTGCCCTCTTCCTCCGCCTCATCATCCTATGCTGAATCCCAAGTTGGGAGCCGTGTTGCAGCGCATCAGCAAAGCGGCAAAACGCTCTGCTGAAGCTGATCTGCTTAGGTGAAACACCACACACTGCAGCAGAGATGTGGCAAGGAGTAAAACAGACCGATCAGTGGCTCTCCCCACTGCAACTCCAACCTGCTCTGGTTGTCTGCGACAATGGGCGTAACCTGGTGGCGGCTTTAAAGCTCGGGAAGCTGGTACACGTGCCATGCAGGGCTCACGTTCTGATCCTGGTGGTGCAGAAATTTCTAAAAACATACCCTTACTTGCCATACCTACTTGAGAAGGTGCGCCGTATTTGCGCCCAGTTCCGCCACTTCTCATCCGCTGTTGCCGGTCTTGCAGTGCTTCAAAAGCAATTTAATTTGCCAAACCACAGACTCATTTGTGACCAACCAACACAGTGGCACTTTCTGAATACCAGCTTAAACATGCCCGTCATACTGAGACTCAGCTAAGACTCATAACTGTCGAGTGGGTGTGGAGCGCTATTTGTGAGGTGCTTGATAACAGAGTACTGCACCAAGCTTGTGAGCGGTGATCAGGCTATTATCAGCGTAACGATCCCTATGTTATGTCTGCTGAAAAAAAAAAAAAAAAAAAAAATCGCTGCAGAATCAAAAAATGGAATCTTTGTGTGCCCAGCAGCTGGGCATGGAGCAAGATTTCACAATGGGTGATCCTACCCAGCCCAGCCAATATAATCAGGTAACATTGGGGAATGAAGATGATGAAAATGAGGAGGGACTTGTTTTTCAGTGGTACCGAGGGGGCACCTCATGTTACAGAGGGGAATCCCAACCCCAGCTTCATGTCTGTCCAGCATGTGTGGGCTGAAGAGGAGGAGGAGAGTCAGTGTGAGGAGAGGATGGGTATTGTTCCTCCATCAGGCGTCACAGAACATTTGCCTCTTGCAGCTTGGCACACTTCATATCTGACCGTCTGTGCCAAGACTCTCGCGTAATCCACATTTTAAATAGCAATCTATACTGGCTGGCCACCTTTCTAGACCCACGGTACAAGGACAAATTTCTTTCGCTACTGTTGCAGTCACCAAGGGGTTTCACAATGGAATCCTTCAAGAAGGCCGTTGTTGATCATTTGATGGCAACAGCACCCTAAGACACCACTGCTAGCAGTGATACCAGCTCTGTACAACAGCATGCATTAATGGGGACAGATACGCCAAGCAGGTCCAAAAGAAGTGGTGGTAAAATGTCCACAAACTGGGCCATCTTCAATAAACTGGCTCATCACCAAGGACTAGCTGGAACAGTAGCAATGTCAAGGAGGGAGAAGTTGAACAAGATGGTCAACGACTAAGTGACCATACCTGCGTCCTTCCTGACGCTTCTGTACCGTTTAATTACTGGGTATCCAAGCTGCATAGTTGGTCCAACCTCGCCTATGCCTTAGTGGTGCTGGCCTGCCCTGCTGCTAGTGTGATGTCAGAGCATGTTTTCAGTGCCGCTGGGGCAATCATCACAGATGCTCGCACACGGTTGACAACAGAGAATGCAGACAGGCCGACTGATAAAATTTAACAAGGACTGGATTTCGCAACAGTATTTAAGCCCTCCAGATGACAGTATCCCAACCTAGTCACCCAACTCTTTTTTTTTTTTTTTTTTAAATTGGTGATCACATCCATCCCTTCCCATACAAGCCCCTTTTCTTCTTACACGTTTTCAAAACCTGCTTCTGACACATGTACCTCATGGTCAATAAGCTAAAAACAATGTTACGCTAATTAATATTTCCCATCGGAGGCACTTGTGATGAGACTGAAACCGTTCTTCTTTCATCAACCATGGTATCATGCCCCTTGTGCTAATTTTTGGAGTCACTATGGCTATGCCTGGACACTGGGCACTGCCACCTCTATGCTAGTTGTCCTAGCTTCATCATAATTGTTTGGCCCTTCAGACCTGTCTTGCTTTCTCCAACTATGATACAGCCCCTTGGGCTAATTTTTGGAGACACTATGGCTATGCCTGGACACTGCCACCTCTATGCTAGTAGTCCTGGCTTTATCATAATTGTTTGGCCCTTCAGACCTGCCTTGCTTCCTTCATCAACCATGATTCAGCCCCTAGGGCTAATGTTTTGAAGACACTATATCTATGCCTACACATTGTGTAGTGGCACAACAAGGACAGTAGTCCAAGCTTTATAATTGTGAATCCCTTGTGATGATGAGTGTCTTCTTCCTGCGTTAACCATAGCACAGCCCCTGGGGCAGATTGCTCTCTTTACACCACTTACACACTTAGCTGTCAGAATATCGCCCTCCATCATCACTCGCTCTTACACAGTTCCAATGATATATCAGAAGTGCCGTAAGTGGCGTACGAGTCCCGCTCTTCCGGGAAAAAACCCACAGGACTTCAAATAGTGTTTGCACATTCTAGTGAGGCAGTGGTGTAAAACAATCGTGCAGCCCCTGACCAGGTGCCCCCATGTTATATACATTTGTTTACAGCATATATTTTTTAACATTTACACATTTTTTAGCCTTTTCCTCAGCCCCCAGACCGCTTTGTAGGGTCCAGCAGACAATTACTCGCATTTTTCCATTGACTATCACTGGACTCGCTATTCGTACCGAATACCAGAGTATTAGGGTATACTCGGTATGAGTATGGCGAGTCTAAATACTTCAGTACTCGCTCATCCCTATATAGGACTAGTCTCATGCCATGTAGTCCACTCCCATTCAGTTCTGACCCTGCCCAACCACTGATTGTGCTTGGGCAGAAACCTAACAATCAGTGGTGTGGATGGAGTTAAGAGTTCAGCATTCAGAGAACTGCTAGAGAAAACAGTGACAATAGAGCGAGAAAGCCAATAAGTGACACATCGCTGTTATCAGGGTTTTAACCCTTACAACATGCTGCTCTCTGGGGAATCTATCATTAGGTTTTTCCTGGTAAAGACTTCTTCTAAAGCAGGGTTCCCCAACTCCAGTCCTCAAGGCCCATCAATAGGTCATGTTTTCAGGATTTCCTTAGTATTGCCCAGGTGATAATTGCATCACCTGTACAATACAAGGGAAATCCAGAAGACATGACCTGTTGGTGGGCCTTGAGGACTGGAGTTGGGGAACCCTGTTCTAAAGGTTAAACTTCAGGAGCACACTGTTCCTCTGCTCCCCGGTTTGCCTGGGGCTGGTTTCTCCTGAAGATTGACAATTTGGACAGCTGGAAGGTTGGGCCGCTGTTCTGATTTTTACACTCTCCGATGAGGCCGCGGCATTGGTGGAGTGCAGGGACATTAAAGCGGTCCTAAACACACACGCTAGCGATCCAGTCTACATGGGATTAGTGACTATAAGCTATATTAAAAGATCTTGTAAGTAGGGATGAGAGGACCCATGGATTTTCAGTGTCAGTTGAACTGTACTCTAAAGTTTGGTTTGGGTACCAGAACTTGACCCCAGACTCGATAGAAGGCAATAGGGACCCAAACTTTGGTGCTGTAAAATGGTCATAAAAAGGGGGTCGCTCGCTCTTTACAGTTTGGGTTCGCTCATCTCTACTTGTAAGTATTGTGTAGGCTTGACCACCACTGCTAGACTGTAGAGGCGGTGGATAATTTAGGCAATGAGTATTAAACAAAAAATTCCCTGTTCTTGAGAACGGAGGATAATAAAGATTAGAATTGCAAAGTTGTTTGTTTTTACAAGTACTTTGTAATTTTAACCATTATTGATGTTAAGACAACCCCTTTTAAGTACAAATGTGATCACGTAAAGAATGAATATCATACTGTATCTATGAAGTCAATTATAACAGCCAAAAATGTGGAATTTATACCAGTCATTGTGTCAACCATACCATGACAAGAGATCAATCTTTCTGCAGAAATAAGACAAATGAGAGGACCAATATGACAATGGAATTAACTTTATTCTAACTGCAGATTTAAGGTATACAACCAAACATTTGCTATTTTTTGTTTTTATTTTTTAATGAGACTTATAAATAAAAATACAAAAAATGTTCACTACAAAAAAATTTATTTTACTGTTAGTAAGATGTAAAAAATATTTTCTTTGCTATACAAGGCACAAACTTCACTTAGTGACAATGTAGAGAGAAAAAAAATCCTGCAGCATTTTATTCAAATTTTTTTTCTCCGGCAAACGGGAAAAAAAACGAAACAAAAAAACAAAAAAAAAAAACAAACGAAGGAGAGAATGAGAAACACTGTAGTTACGAAGAGATGCTTGTCTACACAGCATGGATAGAGAAAGTGGCACAGAGAGGGAAAGAGTAATGTAGCTATGCCCTCTGGAGATTACTGCGTCTGCTCAGCGAAACAATAAAAAAAAGGGAAAAAAACCTCTTGCAAATAGGTTAACAAAAGCAACATTTACAAAAGCAGAAGCTCAATAAGGTAGAATCTCTTATGTGTAAATAAAAGTGTTAAATGAAATCTTCACATTTGCAATGCACTCTGCATCATATGAAAAAGCTATAATAGCACAATTAAAAGAAATTTTTTTTTATATATATTACCAATGTGATGGCTGGATGATCAATCTCCCCAAGTCATTCTGACACTATAGCCTCCATCCAACTAGTAATGATAGATGCCTTACAATTCAATTTGAGATTAAAGATTAGCAGGACACTGATCCAAATGTCATGTAGGTAGTCCGTGGCCTCTGGACTTGAGGACTGTGTACCACCTCCTGCTTGGCGGCATTTTAAGCACTGGTTGTACATTCCATCTAAAGCAATGTTGCAGCATGGTATGCACATGACGTTGCGTTGGCAGTTGAGAAAGGGTTCACAGGGCACTGGTCTGGTGGCCGTGAACTACTGATACCCATTGGACCAGGGTCTTGCAAATGTATCTGCTCAACTTTACTTTAACCTAAAGTAATTTCTATTGAGCATATTCCATGGATCGGGTCTGTGGCCTCTGGATTCAAGCCATGTGAACCTCCTCTTAACTGGTGCCATTTTCGACACGGCTTGAACAAAACGCCCAGAAAATTTTTGGAGCATGGTGAGCACATGACATGCTATCGACAGTTGGGAGAGGGTTCCCAGGGCTCTGGTCTGGCATCCATGGACTACTGATGTAGCCATTGGATCAGGGTCTTGCAAATCTTTTACTCAACTTTAACCTAAAGCAATATCCATTGAGGACATTCCAAAATAGGTTTGACTCAATCATTTAAATTTTGGCATGGATTCCCCAAAAAAGGCCAAAGCTTTTCATGATCCATGGTCCATGTTTGTCATAACCTTCCCCCAACCACCCTAAAAAAAAAATCAAACGCAAAAAGCAATTTTGTCAAATATCGAAGTGTTGGAACCCAGTGCTAATTATCAAGGCTGTCTTGTTCAATGTTAATAGCCTCAGAATAAAGCTAGTGGTGGGAGGAGGACATAATTTTTCAAGACTAGGAACTGATCAATTTTTATTAGCATATACTTTCTTGGTTCCCCCAACAGAACATATGTATGTAAAAATTATATATAGATTGGAGGGGGAAGAAGTCATAAAAACAAAACATTACAAACTTCATGATATATGTGCATAGTTGTACAGTGAATGTATATATTTCCCACAGATGACAGACAGTGGGATTACAATGCTATAGGACTGTTTAATAGAGTCCTGTGTCTGTAATTAGCTAGTGGTGGTTCCTATGTTGCTGCTAAAAAACAAATCGGAGAAAGTTGTGGTTGTATTCTCCGGGGTCATAACATCTGGTAGGGCTTACTCCTACAAGTTGCAGCTAAGAGTCAACACAGCCAAGCATGGGTTAATGGACACCACAGAGAAAGCAAAAGTTTATATCATGTAAGACCAAATGGGGAGGATAGTAATAAAGTCATACACTCTATAAAATATGATGCATGTATAACATTATTGCAATAACTCAACCGCAAAGAATGAATATCGGCATTAATAGGTCTAATGAAAGCAACCATTTTCCAAATTCCATTTGTGCTACCAACTAAAACGCCAAGATTACGACACAGCGACAATCAGGCTGAAATGTAATAATTCACCACCTTATATGAGCCTCTGTTTTGGTAAACCTAAAAAAAAAGCAAAAAAAAAAAAAAAAACCAAACCATAAAACTAAACTTAAAAAAGAGGAAAAAATAAAAAGAAAGAAAAGAAAGTATTTTAGGCAACGTAACCAGTGGGCACCCAATAAACTTAGGCAAAGGGTGCTGAGGTAGACTTAATGTTTAATCACTTTGATGCTTGAAGGGGGGGGGGGGGTCTGTCAAAAACATTGCCAAACCCACTGGCAAAAAAAATGGTTAATATCCATTCATAAACACTATATTCCATTTTATTTAATATTAGCATTATTATTATTATTTTTTTTATAATTTCTTGTTTCTATTAACTTTTGACAGCTGTTGCGGCTGGCACTTGTGCTGTTACAATGTGGAGGCTAGCTGAACACAAAATAAAGTAACAAAAACAGAGGAAACACAAAACAAAAAAAAAAAAAAATAAATAAAATTAAAATGAAAAAAGAAAAACTGGAGGGGGGGGGGATAAAAAAAAAAAAAAAAAGGAAGCCACGATTTGCTAGGTCCCCTCAGGGCTGTTGGTCCGTAATGCTACAATATTTGTACACATAAATATATGAACAGATAACTTTGCTTTTTTATCCAGGCCTTTTACAAAAGCACATGCAAAAAACACAACATGAGAAGTAACAACAAGAACACCGGAACAGGCTGACTGTTTTGGAAATTGATTCAGGAGTGACTGTATGGATAATGGGCACTGGAGTCTATGGAAGAACTGGTCAAGAGACGCTCGTTCCCCCATATTCTTTTGACCGGATTTGGGGGGCTGTGTTCAAGTATCGAGTGGTGATCGTAAAACAAAAGCATGACTCTTGCAATCAATGCGGTTAGAAGACAGTCGATGGGAGTCTTTGATACTCTTCCTGTTTATAAACTCATTTCCTTTCTGTGTACTGCACTAACCTCAACTTCGAAGAGGTCTACGTACGGAAGTTGAACACTTAGGACCCATCTGGCTTTTAGTTTTTTTTTTTTTTATATATTTTTGAAACACTAAACAATGTGTCAGATTTTCTAAAATATTTTACTTCCCAAAAACAAGCCAAAATTTTTTTTTTGCAAAATTTTGGTGCAAAAAGTTTCTCAACTATCGTATTTTTTTTTTTTAGCTTTGACAATAGTTAAATTAAATATTCCAATGCACAAATCAAAGTGTCATTAAGTAAGAATGTTTTCAAAGTTTAGGACTTTGGGATCAGCAGATTCGTTTTGTGACAAAGTTTTAAAACTTTTTTTTTTTTTTTTTTTTTTTAAATTGGCCAAGGACAAAAAAAAAAAAAAAAAAGGACCGGAAACTGGAAATATTAGTAGAACAGCCACTTCTGATTTTCCATCCAAAACATGCTGTCACTGTCAGAACAATTGTGATAAACTGCAGCAGATATTCTTTTTTACATTTTTTCTTTTAGAATGAATACATATAGGTTTGGTAGCTGGACACAGTTTTCCTGCATTTATCTTTAAGATTTTTTTTCTATTTGTTTTTCCTTAAAAATTCATAGGCACAAAGAATTAAAGAAGCAGTCTCTGACAATATAGCTGGCAAAAAAAAAGGGTCAAGTGAACATGGCAGAAATATTATGTGTTCATGTATTATGGATGAAGGCATGAACTCCTGAACACATCTCTGCACCTTTTGAGCAATGTTACAAAAAAGAAAGTATTTTTCCAGAATATTTTTTAAATCCGTTTAATCTGTCACTATTGGAGCAGGTATGTTGCTTTCATTTTTTATCAAAGTTATTTTTTTTTTTTTTTTCCAAAGCAAAAATTCTACATGCATCTGCACTTGAAAACTTAAAAATCTGAAATTACACTGGGCTTCTTAAGATTGCAATGCCATTGTTACGCAGTTAGTTATATAATCATATTTCTTGATTACATTTTTTTTTTCAATTTGTTTTTATAAATACGATATATTACAAATTGGGTTTCATTTATTGGAGACTGCAATTTACACCGTAATGAACAGGTGTAAGATTTCTACAAAAAAATTCTTGCACGGTAATTGATAAAAGAACATTTTTTGCACAGTAATATAATTTTTTATTTGCAGAGCAATTGTCTTTTTTAAAAAAAAAAAAAAAAAAAAACACTTAATATACAGTATTATATATATATATATATATATATATATATATATATATATATATATATATATATATATATATATATATATATATATATATACACATACATACATACAAGTGCCTACAAGTAGTATTCAACCCCCTGCAGATTTAGCAGGTTTACACATTGGGAATTAACTTGGCATTGTGACATTTGGACTGTAGATCAGCCTGGAAGTGTGAAATGCACTGCAGCAAAAAAGAATGTTATTTCTTTGTTTAATTTTTTTTTAAATTGTGAAAAGTTTATTCAGAGGGTCATTTATTATTCAACCCCTCAAACCACCAGAATTCTGTTTGGTTCCCCTAAAGTATTAAGAAGTATTTCAGGCACAAAGAACAATGAGCTTCACATGTTTGGATTAATTATCTCTTTTTCCAGCCTTTTCTGACTATTTAAGACCCTCCCCAAACTTGTGAACAGCACTCATACATGGTCAACATGGGAAAGACAAAGGAGCATTCCAAGGCCATCAGAGACAAGATCGTGGAGGGTCACAAGGCTGGCAAGGGGTACAAAACCCTTTCCAAGGAGTTGGGCCTACCTGTATCCACTGTTGGGAGCATCATCCGGAAGTGGAAGGCTTATGGAACTACTGTTAGCCTTCCACAGCCTGGACAGCCTTTGAAAGTTTCCTCCCGTGCCGAGGCCAGGCTTGTCCGAAGAGTCAAGGCTAACCCAAGGACAACAAGGAAGGAGCTCCGGGAAGATCTCATGGCAGTGGGGACATTGGTTTCAGTCAATACCATAAGTAACGTACTCCACCGCAATGGTCTCCATTCCAGACGAGCCCGTAAGGTACCTTTACTTTCAAAGCGTCATGTCAAGGCTCGTCTACAGTTTGCTCATGATCACTTGGAGGACTCTGAGACAGACTGGTTCAAGGTTCTCTGGTCTGATGAGACCAAGATCGAGATCTTTGGTGCCAACCACACACGTGACGTTTGGAGACTGGATGGCACTGCATACGACCCCAAGAATACCATCCCTACAGTCAAGCATGGTGGTGGCAGCATCATGCTGTGGGGCTGTTTCTCAGCCAAGGGGCCTGGCCATCTGGTCCGCATCCATGGGAAGATGGATAGCACGGCCTACCTGGAGATTTTGGCCAAGAACCTCCGCTCCTCCATCAAGGATCTTAAGATGGGTCGTCATTTCATCTTCCAACAAGACAACGACCCAAAGCACACAGACAAGAAAACCAAGGCCTGGTTCAAGAGGCAAAAAATCAAGGTGTTGGAGTGGCCTAGTCAGTCTCCTGACCTTAACCCAATTGAAAACTTGTGGAAGGAGCTCAAGATTAAAGTCCACATGAGACACCCAAAGAACCTAGATAACTTGGAGAAGATCTGCATGGAGGAGTGGGCCAAGATAACTCCAGAGACCTGTGCCGGCCTGATCAGGTCTTATAAAAGACGATTATTAGCTGTAATTGCAAACAAGGGTTATTCCACAAAAAATTAAACCTAGGGGTTGAATAATAATTGACCCACACTTTTATGTTTAAAATTTATTAAAATTTAACTGAGCAACATAACTTTTTGGTTTGTAAGATTTATGCATCTGTTAATAAATCCTGCTCTTGTGTGAAGTTTGAAGGCTCTAACTTATTTGCATCTTATCAAACCTGCTAAATCTGCAGGGGGTTGAATACTACTTGTAGGCACTGTATGTATAGATATATATATATATATATATATATATATCTCTATATATATATAGATATATATATATATATATATATATATATATATATATATATTATACACACACACACTCACACAACTTTTAAAGCCAATTACTGTGCAAAAATATATTATGCATATTTAATCTTTTTTGCACACACTATATATATATATATATATATATATATATATATATATATATATATATATATATATATATATATATATTTTTTTTTTTTTTTTTTTATTTTTTTTTTAAATGCCAGATCTTGTGCAAGCTTTGTTTGCAGAAATTTTATGACAGTTTATTATGGCGCAAGTTATATACAGTCTTCTATAAATTGATAATTGAAAAACAATAATATAATATTGCAACATCAGGCTCAAACACACAAGTTGCAAAAAGTTCATCGTTTTTTTTTTTTTTGCAGTATTCTCAAAAGAATTTGACCTCCAGGAAAAGCTTTCCATTATACATTTTACATCAGATTCCAAAATAAAAGAAAAGTGGGCAAACAGGACTGTGCCACAACTAGACCATGTATCTGGCCCCAAGGGTAATAAAAAAAAAAAAGTAAAAAAATATAAAGTTTTGCATGTCAGCTATGATAAGTATTTGTCAGGGTCCTGTGCGGGAAAACTGTATGCTTACATTCCAATGCCAGCAAGAAGCAGAGTGACTGAATAAGCACAATACTGTATGACTTTCAATACAATTTTAACACACATGGTCCAGCTCGACCATACGCGTATTACATACACACACATACGCACATACACACAAAGTCTGATTCACATTACAAAAAAAAATATATATAGATATACAGAATATGTAGGCCCAAAACTGACAAAAAGACTAACAAATATTACAAAAATATCACAATTCTGTGTATATTTGCCCTTCCCCCTAACAATATTCCAGGTTTGTTTGTTTTTTGTGAAGTTTCAGGAGGAGAAAATTCAGAGCATACTGCTTAGGGAGGGAGTAGGAAAGAAGAAAAAAAAAAAAAAAAAAAGTTTGGAGTTTGTCTTTGTGGAACAACAACTTATTATAATCCCTTTTCTGGAGTCTGGTGAGGAAACCGTAAAAACACTACATTTCTGCCTTGAATATTTTGGCTGGCTAACATCTTTTTAAACACGAGTCTGCATTGATACGTAATGTGAAAAATATATATTTATATCTGCCAACAGAGTTAATACTTTCATCACCTTCACATTATGATTATAAAAAAAACAAAAAAAACAAAAGAACAAAAAAAACACATCTAAACTTCTATTCACAAATTCAAGTTTAAACCACAGATCCTTCAGTCACCCTCCCCTACTTCTGAGAGCTACAATAAAAAAGTCTCTAATGCAGGGAGCCATTTTTATTTTTAACCATCCAAAAATGGCAGAAGACAACAGCAGTATCCTAGCCCCTTCATACAACCAAGGGGTAAAAAAACAAAACAAAAGAAAACGTGGCCCCTTTGAAGTAAAAAGGTCAATATTTCTCCTCTGTTATTCCCCATTTTCCCAAGTAAGGCTACCTACAAATTAATCCCCTACACCTCTTATATTTATATAAATGCAGCTTAAATCACAAAAAATGAGATGAAAAATAAATGATTTCATTAAGCGTAAAATAAGATTAACATGGAACAGCATAGAAAGATAAAAAAAATAAAAATAAATGAACATAATATAATTAACCCATCTGCTGTCAGAGAGACCTAAAACGCGTTGTAGGGGTCTCTTCTGGCAATAGGTTAAGAGGTAGCTTTCATGAGTAAAAAAAAAAAAAAATAAAATAAGAAGCCCAAGCGCAATGCAAAAGGGCAAGTCAACCCTAGATTTAATACCATATTTGGTACAAAAAAAAAAAATAACAGTTCAAAGAAGGGACATTGTCATTTAGCCCATTCTTAATTTGGCACATTTCTCCTACAATGTGTCAAAAAAAAAAATGCCAAAAATTAGGCATTACTAAATATGAGGTCATCAAAAAAAAAAATAAATTCAAGTACAATGTGCTAAACATAAGAACAAAATTAAAAACAATCAGAATATATACAAAGAAGCAGCCCCCTATTATTTCATTGGCTTCTGAAAAAAACAGAACGATGAGTCACAAGAGGATGTTGGGAATTCAATTTGTTTTGTTTTTTTTTGTTTTGGAGAAATGGGAAACACACAAACGAACCAAACACATCCATTTATAATAGTGGCTCTAAGGGTGAAAGGTTTGGTCTGGTTGGTATCAACTCAGAAGCAAAAATAACTGTTTTCAGACCATATGACATTTATGCCAATATCATATTTTATTTTTTTGTCGTCGTTTGGTCAACCCTTGCTGCCAGGATTACCAGTCACAGCCAAGTCAATGGAACTGCCCATTTAACGATGAAGAATAAGTACCGTACTTTTCAAAGTGCTCGGCTTAAAGAAAAAAAAAAAAAAAAAAAAAACCCTTCCGGGCCATTATGGAAAGTCATCACATTTCCATCAATGGTGGATAGATCTAAAGAAGATTGGAAAGTCAACTAATGAAACATACAACGTATTTACGTCCAAAACTGAACTAAGTGGATGGAGGGGAAGCTTAAATAGGAAGCTCTAACTCCCTTCAGTGCTACAAGGGGAATACCATGTGGTATTACAGTTTATGCTCCACATTAGAGCACATTTATATTTATCCAGTTTATCTGGTTTGGTCACTATTCTCAATCCAAGAGAGAATCTAGATAAGGCCATGTCTGATCTTGTGTTAAAATGACGAAATGTTACGCGACAAACTCAAAAACAATTTTGAATAAGTGAAAATTTTTGAAAAAAAAAAAAAAGGAAAGAAACCATACTGGATTAGTAATTGATCTGTCGAGTTAAACATTTCACTTTCAATTTGTTAATCTGGAAAAAAAAATACCGTAATAACAAATCAAACATTGAAAGATCTTTCTCGTAACTCATGGTCTAAAGAAGGTGGTAAAACTCAAATGTAGGGGAAAAACACAGCAAAACTCTTGAAAAGAACTTTAAGCCTTCCACACACACAAAAAAGCCAAATAAGGATGGATGTGTTTGATTTTTTTGCTTTTTAGGTGGATTTTATTTTTATTTTTTTCTAGAGGTTTGTATTGCTCGGCCTTCCCAATTATCACTTTTGAAAACGCCTCCCTTACAAATATTTAGAGTTTTCTCCCCATTAAACATAGCACAAATACAAGTAGGTCTTTTCGATTCTCCAGTCAGCAGGGATGTCCTCTGGTTTGTGGCTCTTCATGTGCTTCTGCATGGCAGATAGACTGGGACAGTATTCCAAGCAGATGGTACACTGGTAAGGAGAGGCTCCATTGTGGGTTCGGAGATGTTTGATCATGGCAGAATAATCTCGTGAGCGCTGGTGGCAGAGTTTGCACTCAAATGGTTTTTCACCTATTAAAAGATAAAAATACAGGCGTATGTTAAGAAAACAGTAAAAAATAAAGCAAGTGTCAATAGAAAGTAATTTCTTGTTTAAATCAGGTTTTTATATCGAAAAGTATTTTTTTGCTTTTTTTTATCATTTATTCTTTCAATTTTTCATTTCACTAATTAAAAAAAAAAAAAACAAACTTAAATTTTTCACAGTCGACTCCAGGCCTAAGCCTAGACTTTAACTTCCTGGTCTGTACAGATATGTTTTCAATAGTTTCATTATCATCACATTCAGGCGGAGAAGCAAAAGACATCTCACATTCAGACTGAGCGGCAGAAGACATCCACTATATATGCAGAAGATAACACAAGAGTCACAGGAGATCCACTATTCATAATAGGTGATGTCACATTTGTTATTGTACAGGAGGAGAAAGAGGTGAGATGTGAAAACACAGGTTCCACCATTCACAACAGTTAGCTACTGTATATAGAGGTGTTATCAGTAGTGATGAGCGAGTATACTCGTTGCTCGGGTTTCCCCGAGCATGCTTGGGTGATCTCCGAGTATTTTGGCATGCTCGAAGATTTAGTTTGTGTCACCGCAGCTGCATGATTTGTAGCTGCTAGACAGGCTGAATACATGTGAGGAATGCCTGTTTGTTATGAAATCCCCTCATGTATTCAGGCTGTTTAGCAGCAGTAAATCATGCAGCTGAGGAGACAAACTAGATCTCCAAGCACGCCAAAATACTCGGAGACCACCCAAGCATGCTAGGGAAACCTGAGTAACGAGCATACTCGCTCATCACTAGTTATTGTCAGTCATTGTACAGGGGGGGGGGGTGAGCTGTGACATCACCTATAGTGTTCGGTAGATCCGGTGTTATCTATTGTGTACAGAGGTGCCATTCATTATTGTACAAGAGAGAAAGAAGGGGAGCCAGTATCTCTATACTGTGCAGTAGATCAGTCAATTCACCATTCACAGTATGTGAGGTCACAACTCACCTCCTCCTGTATGATGACAGGTAACACCTTTATATGCAGCAGAAAACAAAGCATCCACCATTTACAACAGGTGATATCACAGCTCCGCTCCTGCTCCATCTTGCATAACATTTGACCAGATTATAGCATTCCTTGCTTATACTTCTATACAAATGAATGGGGTCTAATGTCCAGTAAGAAGATGTAGTTGAACTTGAATATTAAGCCCAGAAGCCAGTGTAAAATTTGCAAGATTTGTGTCCCGGGTTTCTCTTAAATAAATATATAACCAACCCACCCTAAGACCGTGACCTACCACAGGGTGGAAGCCCAAACAGAAAAATTATGCAGGATACGAGTAAATAAATACAAAATCAAAAATTTATTTTTTCCGTGCATACATTTTATCTATTTTTGCAATTTGTGTCCTGTGCACTTCTTGAATGTAAACAATTGAACCTTTCCCAATTACAAATTGCCCCAAATATCAAACAAATTGCTTTATACTCTTTGCGTATTGAATGACCTTCCAAAATGTTACCTGTATGAACTCTGTAATGTGTTTCCAGTTGGTGCTTCAGACTGAATTTCTTTCCACAACCGTTACACTCGTACGGTTTTTCTCCCGTGTGAATACGCTTGTGACCCTTCAGCGTACTTTCATCCCGGAAACAGCTTCCACAGAACTCGCATTCATATGGATGGTCACCTAAAGATACAAGATGGTTACATTTACATATTCTCAACAGCAGGACAGGATTTAAGCCAATATATTGGTGATTGACACGCTTCTCACAAGCTCAGACACTGTTTACACCGCACAGCCTATAACTTTTTTCTTTTCTTAAAATTTACTGATAAACCTGCAGTGTATATTTTCTGTTACCCAATATACTAGTACTATACACATGTATAATATCCATGTGTCGCTAAATAGTGTTCTCATTATCCAGCCCAGTTAAGTCTTTTCAAAGGGCCCAGCTAAAAGTGTTGTCCGTCTTTCAAAAAAAAACATTTCCCTATATGCACACTTCGTTATAAAAAACAAAAATTGTGCTTGACCCATCCGCCATTGGTCCAGTGCTGTGCCTTTACTACAGCTTTGGTCTCCTTTATTTGGCTGCAACGGTGACGTCTCATTGACAGTCTTGTAGCCAATCACTGAGCTCAAGGACTGAGCAGTTTGTGCCATCTACATAAGTATAAGGAGGAAGACCGGGCTGCAGGTACTTGCGTGATGCCGGGTCCGGAGCGGTCAGGGCGGCAGCCAGTGTTGCCGGGGAAAAGAATGGTGAACTGGACCCCTGACCCGATGAGAGAGGGCATGGCGAGCAAGGAGAGGAGAGAACCGGAAGCGCAGGAAGACTCAGAAGTTTCCCGCCAGCAGAGAGTGAAGGAAGGGGTCCGCTACTGTGGCGCCCCTGAGGGTCAAGTCGCCACAGAGGTACTGCACCTCACCCAGAGGTGTGGTATCCCACAACAAGGTAAGGTGAGTGCACCCGACCAGATTCCAACACCCACATCCCCTAGCCTAGATCGCATTCTTCAGGCTGCCACTAGCAAGCCGACAGCTTTGGTTACTTTATGGACCATCGCCCCTACCACAGTTACTTCGACTGAAAAGGTGCTATATAGAATCACAGAAATGGTGAGGTGCTGTCTGAACAGGATTTGCAGCTGCTGGCCCAGAATGATAACTGAAGTGCTGGAGTGGAAGGAAGGAGTTTAATCAGCAAATTGTTTGGTAAAGGCCAGGAAAGGTACATACTGACAGGGAAAGTTGCATTTCATCTTATCTGGAAGTTGGCTGGACCCCTCACCTGGAGAAAACAGCATTGAAACGGGCATCTGTGCACACCAGAACTGTGAGTAAAGCCCATTGAACTACCTGCAATTGTGTCTTCCACGTTCTTTCCGCGCCTCACACCCAGCTCTGCTACATGCTCCACTCCTCACTATCTACCAACTCACTTCATCTGCCCTGGGACTTCAGCTCTACCTGTGGAGAGCTTCTACATCTCACCTGGACCACAACATCTGTCCCAGAGAAGCAACACTGCAGCGCTGGTCAATCTGGAAACCACAGGTGGCGTCACGAATCACATCATAACCTTTATCCCCATCCAATTGTACCCCTTTTACATGACCACCTGAGGCCACGGACCAGGTCACTGCCAGTGTGACATTTCCCATTGAAGTTATCGGGCCCGGTGCCGAGTATCCCACGGTCTCTGGGGCGAGTCACTACGCTCTGCAGTCAGAGAGGGAACGCGGAGCTGAGACTCGTCAGGGCTTACGTGAAGGCCCAGCAGGAACTGGGAGCACGCAGAGCGTTGGGTGCATCGCCAGACAGTGTGAGGTGCTCGCAGTAAGGAACGGGTGCCAGATCGTGAAGTGTATTCCCCCGTGTGTATAGGTGTGTAGCAGAGAATGCGCCGGGTAGAGACTTCCACGGTGTTATCCATGTCAGATCTACAGATTAATGGTCTAAGGGCTCAACGGGTAAAACCAGACTGCCCATTGCTGCCAGAAGCTTATTCGTGTGTTTGCGGGTGATGCCTGAAGACGCTGTGCCGGCCGTTGCTGGTACTATAACCCCCACTGGACTGCATGCGGTTGAGGAACATAAGAGTCACGATAAGTTTCATAACAAGACTGTTGTGTTATATAGCAATCTGTTGTCTCCCTGCGAGGAGTTTTCCCTACTGTTATAATGAAATTGTATTATTGTTAACCCTCGCTCTGTATTCCCTGCGTTACTACATCTCTGGACCTGCAGAGCTTAGGGATTGGCTGCAGTGATGTTGATGTGCTGACACCACTGCAGCCAAACAATGAAGATCGAGGCAGCAGCGGTGACTTAGTACTGGATCTGGTGAGGGTAACAGTTTACTTGTAAGCATAATTCATTGCAAAATAAACAAACTTTTTTTGAAAAAAAGACAACTCTTAACTAATGGCCATCAGTCACAGTTGCATTCTCATGCCTCCTTGCATGTGCACAGGTAACATCCCCACGATCACTAGGGAATAAAGATGGGAGAAAGGATTTGCAGGACTCCAGTCGTTCTGCCAGGTCAGTAATCTATTCACAAAACATATGTTCCGTGAGCCACTCTTTAGTCTGTACAGCTTTGTACAATCCATAATGGTGATCAAGCAATATAACAATCCAGAGTCCAAGGCGCCAGGCAGTCTCCTTCAGATGATCACTTTATAAGTAACAACGTACCCAAAAAAATTATGCATGCAACGTTTTAGCCATACAGGGCCTTTATCAAGCCAGAACACCTTATTTCTATGGCTTGAAAAAGGCCCTGTGTGACCAAAATGTCACATGTGATATTTTTGTTTGTGTACTTTTTTATTGATAAAGTAATCATTAGAAGGAAATTGCCTGGTGCTTTGGACTCTGTAAGGTCAGTAATCTATGATCGCTGAATCGGAACCCTACTGATCTCTTTACCTCCTACCATTCCCAGCTGTTCTATTGATAAACTGGGCTGACATGTCATGATTGTTACAGCGTGATGGACACATGATGGTGCGTCATTATCAGGCTCCCAACCAGTGGTCAAATATTAGGTTACCTAAATATTTATCATAATAAATAAGTACGTTAATTAGAAGTCTATATCATACTTTAAACATGCCTCAATCGCATCTATCCTCAAAAAGCCCTCTCTTGACCCTCTCTGTATCTAGCCATTGCCCCAAATCACTTCTCCACTATTCCTCAAAACTATTGGAACAACACATCCATCTCCAACTGTTCTCCCACCTCTCTTCTTGCTCCCTCTTCAACCGTTTACAATCTGGCTTCTGGCCGAACCACTCCACTGAAACTGCCCTAACTAAAGTCACCAATGACCTATTAACTGCCAAAGCCAAGCAACACTACACTGTCCTCCGCCTTTGACACAGTGGATCATTCCCTATTACTACAGACCCTCTCATCTCTGGGCATCACAGACTTGGCCCTATCTTGGATCTCATCATACCTAACAGACTGAATATTCAGCTTCTCTCACTCGCTCACCACCTCCTCACTTCACCCCCTATCTGTCGGAGTGCCGCAAGGTTCAGTCGTAGGGCAAGGAAAAAGTGTTTCAGCTCATCAAAAATTAATCCAATTGAGGTCACCCCAGAGTTAGTAGGGTGCAGTGCACGGACAAAGATCTTGAGCTGATTCCCTGGTAAATAAACCATATTTAAAAAAAGAGAAAAAAATAAAAAAAAAAAGGAGGGAAGTTCAGTCACCAGCAAAAGGACGTATCAGATAGAGGAATATTAGGCTATGATATAAAAAACCTTTTATCCTTTATTGCAGGGGCTGGCTGGCACTTTTCAGCCTGGGGGGCAATCACAAGGCAGTGGCCCTGCAGTTGCGGTGCTTTTGCCCTGCTTATCTCTGGCTGCTGCATTAAAGCAGCAGAGATAACAGGCTTTAATAACAGGCTGGTACATAGATATGGGAACAGAACGGAGCTAGCTGCATATATATGGGAGCAGAACCAAGTTTGCTGCCTACATAGATACTGTAACAGAAGCAAGCTGACTATATAGACACGAGACCGGAACCAAGATTGCTATGTAGACAAGGAAACTGACTGGAGATTACTACAGAGATATGGGAGCAGAACCAAGCTTACTACAGAGATATGGGAAAAGAACGGAGCTTACTACAGAGATATGGGAACAGAAAGGAGCTTACTACAGAGATATGGGAACAGAAAGGAGCTTACTACAGAGATATGGGAGCACAACAGAGCTTACTACAGAGATAAGGGAGCAGAATCAAGCTTGCTGCCTACATAGATACTGTAGGAAGCGGACTACAGAGATATGGAAGCAGAACCGAGCTTACTACAGAGATATGGGAATAGAACGAAGCTTACTACAGAGCTAAGGAAGCAGAACCAAGCTTACTACAGAAATAAAGGAGTAGAACCGAGCTTACTACAGAGATAAGGAAGCAGAACCGAGTTTACAACAGAGATAAGGGAGCAGAATCGAGCTTACTACAGAGATATGGGACCAGAACCAAGCTTACTACAAAGATATGGGAGCACAACAGAGCTTACTACAGAGATAAGAGAGCAGAATCAAGCTTGCTGCCTACATAGATACTGTAACAGAAGGAAGCTAACTACAGAGATATTGAAGCAGAACCGAGCTTACTACAGAGATATTGGAGCAGAACAGAGCTTACTCCAGAGATATGGGAGCAGAACGGAGCTTACTACAGATATATGACAGCAGAACGGAGCTTACTCCAGAGATATGGGAGCAGAATGAAGCTTTCTCCAGAGATATGGGAGCAGAACCGAGCTTACTAGAGAGAAAAGGAAGCAGAACAGAGCTTACTACAGAGATAAGGAAGCAGAACAGAGCTTACTATGTCTACTACAAGATACAGAAACAGAACCAAGCTTATGGCATACATTTTGCAACAGAATCTAGATTACTAAATCAATACAGTATCAGAACCAAGGTTACTGCTTAGATATGGTACCATAACTGAGCTTACTTACAAACATACAACTCCAGAAACACGGACATTTAAACACACAATATGGCAGGGGCATTGCCAGGGTCCTTAACCCCTTCCTGACATCCGACGTACTATCCCGTCCACGGTACCCGGGCCCGTATGACCGTGGACGGGATAGTACGTCTACCGCGATCAGCGGCGCCCACGTGGTGAGCGCCGCTGATCGCGGCCGGGTGTCAGCTGATTATCACAGCTGACACCCTGCACTATGTGTCAGGGGCGGTCACGGACCGCCCCCGACACGTTAACCCCTTGCACACCGCGATCAAACATGATCGCGGTGTACCGGGAGTTAAAGGGAAGCATCGGCAGGGAGGGGGCTCCCTCCGTGCTTCCCTGAGCCCCCCACGGCAGCGCATGTCCTATTTCCAAAAATAGGAATAAAAAGCGATCAAAAAATGTCACGTGCCCGAAAATGGTACCAATAAAAACGTCAACTCGTCCCGCAAAAAATAAGACCTCACATGACTCAGTGGGTCAAAATACGGAAAAATTATAGCTCTCAAAATGTGGTGATGCAAAAACTATTTTTACAATAAAAAGCGTCTTTTAGCGTGTGACAGCCGCCAAAAATAAAAACCGCCATAAATAGTAAATCAAACCCCCCGTTATCACCCCCTTAGTTAGGGAAAAATAATAAAACTAAAAAAAAAGTATTTATCTCCATTTTCCCGTTAGGGTAAGGCTGTGTGCACACGCTGCGGATTAGGTGCGGATTCATCCGTGCGGATTTTGTAAAATCCGCAGGTGAAACCGCAGGTCAAAAGACCTGCGGTTTTACCTGCAGATTGCTCTGCGGTTTTGTCCTGCGGTTTTTCATCTCCTCAATAGAGGAGATGGCAAACCGCAGGAGAATCCGCAGAAAGAATTGACATGTCAATTCTTTCTGCGGATTGAAAACCGCAGATAATCCGCGCGGAAAATTCCGCACCGTCTGCACTGCGGTTTTTGATTCCCATAGGGAATCATGGTACTGGGGTCCGCAGCAGCCAAAACCACTGCGGAACCGCAGCAAAATCCGCAGCGTGTGCACACAGGGCTAGGGTTAGGGCTAGGGTTAGGGCTAGGGTTAGGGCTAGGGTTAGGGCTAGGGCTCAGATTAGGGTTAGGGGTGTGTTGGGGTTAGGGTTGGAGTTATAATTGGGGGTTTCCACTGTTTGGGCACATCAGGGGCTCTCCAAATGCAACATGGCGTCTGATCTCAATTCCAGCCAATTCTGAGTTGAAAAAGTCAAATGGTGCTCCTTCCCTTCCAAGCTCTGCCATGCGCCCAAACAGTGTTTTACCTCCACATGTAGGGTATCAGCCTACTCAGGACAAATTGCAAAACAATTTTTGGGGTCCAATTTCTCCTGTTACCCTTAGGAAAATAAAAAATTGGGTGCAAAAATATCATTTTTGTGGAAAAAAATGATTTTTTTATTTTCACGTCCGAGTGTTATAAACTTCTGTGAAGCACTTGGGGGTTCAAAGTGCTCACCACACACCTAGATAAGTTCCGTGGGGGGTCTAGTGTCCAAAATGGGGTCACTTGTGGGGAGTTTCAATAGTTTAGGTACATCAGGGGCTCTCCAAACGCACATGACACCCGCAGACCATTCCATCAAAGTCTGCATTCCAAAACGTCACTGCTTCCCTTCCGAGCCCCGACGTGTGTCCATACAGTAGTTTTCTCCCACATATGGGGCGTCAGCGTACTCAGGCCAAATTGGACAACAACTTTTGGGGTCCAATTTCTCCTGTTACCCTTGGGAAAATGAAAAAATTCCGGACTAATTGATCAGGTTTCTGGAAAAAATACGATTTTTTTATTTTCATGCCCTGGCATTATAAACTTCTGTGAAGCCCTTGGGGGTTCAAAGTGCTCACCACACATCTAGATAAGTTCCTTGGGGGGTCTAGTTTACAAAATGGTGTCATTTGTGGGGGTTTTCCACTGTTTAGGTACATTAGGGGCTCTCCAAAGTCTGCATTCCAAAACGTCACTACTTCCCTTCCGAGCCCCGACGTGTGCCCATACAGTGGTTTTCTCCCACATATGGGGTATCAGCATACTCAGGACAAATTGGACAACAACTTTTGGGGTCCAATTTCTCCTGGTACCCTTGGGAAAATAAAAAAATGGTGACTGAAAGATCATGTTTGTGGAAAAAATACGAATTATTTATTTTCACGCCCGGGCATTATAAACTTCTGTGAAGCACTGGGGGGGGTCAAAGTGCTCACCACACATCTAGATAAGTTCCTTAGGGGGTCTAGTTTCCAAAATGGTGTCATTTGTGGGGGGTTTCCACTGTTTTGGTACATCAGGAGTTTTCCAAACGCGACATGGTGTCCGATCTCAATTCCAGCCAAAAACGTCAAATGGCGCTGCTTCCCTTCCGAGCTCTGCCATGCGCCCAAATAGTGGTTTACCCCCACATGTGGGGTATCAGCGTACTCAGAACAAATTGCACAATAACTTTTACGGTCCTGTTACCCTTGGAAAAATAAGAATTGAGGGTGAAAAGATCATTTTTGTGGAAAAAATATGATTTTTTAATTGTATGGCTTTATGTTATAAACTTCTGTGAAGCCCATGGGGGTTCAAAGTTCTCACCACACATCTAGATAAGTTCCTTAGGGGGTCTAGTTTCCAAAATGGTGTCATTTGTGGGGGGTTTCCACTGTTTTGGTACATCAGGGGTTTTCCAAACGCGACATGGTGTCCGATCTCAATTCCAGCCAAAAACGTCAAATGGCATTGCTTCCCTTCCGAGCTCTGCCATACGCCCAAATAGTGGTTTACCCCCACATGTGGGGTATCAGCGTACTCAGGACAAATTGCACAATAACTTTTACGGTCCTGTTACCCTTGGGAAAATAAAAATTGGGGTGAAAAGATCATTTTTGTGGAAAAAATATGATTTTTTAATTTTACCGCTGTACGTTATAAACTTCTGTAAAGCCCTTGTGGGTTCAAAGTTCTCACCACATATCTAGATAAGTTCCTTAGGGGGTCTAGTTTCCAAAATGGGGTCACTTGTAGGGGGTTTCCACTGTTTAGGTACATCAGGGACTCTCCAAACGTGACATGGCGTCCGATCTGAATTCCAGCCAATTTTGCATTGAAAAAGTCAAACGGCGCTCCTTCCATTCTGAGCTCTGCCATGCGCCGAAACAGTCGTTCCCCCCCACAAATCAGGTATCAGCGTACTCAGGACAAATTGCACAATAACTTTTGCAGTCTAATTTCTCCTGTTACCCTTGGTAAAATAAAAAAAATTGAACCTGAAGTATTTTTTTTGTGAAAAAAAGTTAGATGTTCATTTCTTTTTAAATATTCAAAAAAATTCCTGTGACGCACCTAATGGGTTAATAAACTTCTTGAATGTGGTTTTGAGCACCTTAAGGGGTGCAGTTTTTAGAATGGTGTCACTTTTGGGTATTTTCTATCATATAGACCCCTCAAAGTGGCTTCAAATGTGATGTGGTCCTAAAAATAAAATGGTGTTGTAAAAATGAGAAATCGCTGGTCAACTTTTAACCCTTATAGCTTCCTAACAAAAAAAAATTTTGGTTCCAAAATTGTGCTGATGTAAAGTAAACATGTGGGAAATGTTACTTATCAAGTTTTTTGTGTGCCGTATCTCTGTGATTTAAGGGCATAAAAATTCAAAGTTGGAAAATTGCGAAATTTTCTAAATTTTTGCCAAATTTCCATTTTTTTCACAAATAAACGCAAGTTATTTGAATGAAATTTTACCACTAACATGAAGTACAATATGTCACGAGAAAACAATGTCAGAATCACTGGGATCAATGGAAGCGTTCCAGAGTTATGACCTCATAAAGGTACAGTGGTCAGAATTGTAAAAATTGGCCCGGTCATGAACGTGCAAACCACCCTTGGGGGTGAAGGGGTTAAAGCTCAAGGGCCAAAGCCCCAAAAAGCATGTCTCCCCATAAGACCAACCTTTAGCCATTTAAAATAGCATGCATATATAATTACAACATACCACTGTTGCTACCCAAAAACACACAATGCAAAGACCAATATGATCAATATTACTACTATAAAAGGCCAAAACAATACGTCTGCACAATGCCCACTACCATCACCACTACACCGCGAATACAAAATATAATATGACCATTACCTCTACATAACAAAACACTCTAATCAGACCAATGACACCACCATACACCTTCTACTACATAATGACAAACACATTAAGCTGTTACTAAATAAATAAAAAAAACAAAAGCTACTAAAAAGAGCACTAGTGCCACCTTACAGGAACCGTATATTGGTAGATACCAGTCCTGCAGAACACACACATGATTACAGTCAGGGCTGCCACTAGGAATTTCGGGGCCCCATACTGGCAAAACTTTCGGGACCCCTCGAGACTCCACCTAGGCTCCATCCCAGTTCTGCCTCCACACCTCAAGCCTTCCACAGTCCCACCGCCCGCTCTTGGAAAAACTCATCTTCTACACCACGTCCTCACCAATCTATTAACAGTTCCCAGCAAACACCAGATCACATACATAACCAGCAGCTTTTGTTTGGCCAAAAGAATTTTTAAGCCACCACCACAACAAGGTAGACTCTTTTGGCCGGGCCACATTCTACTCTTACTTACTAAACATTTCCTAAAATATCCAATACTCTTTTTAGGTTTATTTTTTATTTATTTTTATTTAAGGTAATGAGTCGCATATATTTTTTAGAATGCCCATTAATACCACATACAAGGGACAAAAACCGTCACACCATGACCAGACCACATATTACCACCACATAGCGACCGAATAATACCATATATAAGGAACAAATACCTCCATACCATGACCAGACCACATATTACCATCACATAGTGCCAAATAATACCACATACAGGGAGAAATACCGCCACACCATAACCAGATCACATACTACCACCATATAGTGACCGAATACTACAATACAGATCATTAATAAAAAAAAAAAAAACACAACACTAATATCATTATACACAGGAGCTTTGTATATAGTGTTCAGGTAAAACAGAGCTCACCAGTGACATTATACACAGGAGCTCCGTTTATAGTGTCAGTGTACAGGTAATATAGGGATCACCAGTGACATTATACACAGAAGCTCTGTATATAGTGTCAGTGTCCAGGTAATTCAGTGATTACCTGTGACATTATACACAGAAGCTCTCTATATAGTGCACAGTGAACAGGTTATAGTGTATACTGTCAGTGTACAGGTAGCACACTGACTCACCAGTGACGTCTCCAGCTGAAGTCCCTCATCTTTGCTTTTCTTTTTTATGCAGTGCAGACCGCCATCATTTCTTTCAGCCAGGACTAGTCTCTGCATAAATTAACAAAAAGTTGCATAGAGCATGGCTTCCGGAACACATTCCCCATTTTTCCCCTTTCTTCTACACTACACATCTAAATACAGACGTGCACCCACCATTAATATATAATAATCCACCATTCCAAATATAAATAATTCACCACTGCGCCCCCACCAACAATAAATAGCAATTTCCCCACCTTACACATTAATTAGCCCCTGTACTCTTCCTTCAATTCATTACCAGTCACTGCATCCTCAATGTCCCCCACTATGTGCCTCCCGCTCCCCCAATTCATAATATTTATATGCCCCTTCCGCCCCAATTCATTGTCATGTCTCTCTCCCACCCTCTATTCATTATCAACTGCTCTACCCCACACCTTCAATACATCATTTACTCCCATCACCCTGAAAATTCATTATTTGCTCTCCCCAAGGTCCTCATTTGTTCTCCCCATCCCCCACCTTCAATTCAATTGCTGTCCCCGTCCCTCATTTCGTAATTTGCAGTCCCCCTCACTTCATCATTCGCTGTCCCCCTTCCCCCCCTCTCCATCATGTGCAGTCCCCTTTCGGTCATGTGCAGTCCCCTATCCTCTCCCTCACATCATTTTCACTGCAGCACCCCCTCCATCATTGGCGGCAGCCCCCTCCATCATTGGCACTGCAGCCTCCCTCCATCATTGGCAGCAACCCCTCCATCATTGGCAGCAACCCCTCCTATCATTTGCAGCCCACCCCTCCTATCATTTGCAGCCCACCCCTCCTATCATTTGCAGCCCACCCCTCCTATCATTTGCAGCCCACCCCTCCTATCATTTGCAGCCCACCCCTCCTATCATTTGCAGCCCACCCCTCCTATCATTTGCAGCCCACCCCTCCTATCATTTGCAGCCCACCCCTCCTATCATTTGCAGCCCACCCCTCCTATCATTTGCAGCCCACCCCTCCTATCATTTGCAGCCCACCCCTCCTATCATTTGCAGCCCACCCCTCCTATCATTTGCAGCCCACCCCTCCTATCATTTGCAGCCCACCCCTCCTATCATTTGCAGCCCACCCCTCCTATCATTTGCAGCCCACCCCTCCTATCATTTGCAGCACCCCCTCCACCATTTACAGCACCCCCTCCACCATTTACAGCACCCCCTCCACCATTTGCAGCACCCCCTCCATCATTTGCAGCACCCCCTCCATCATTTGCAGCACCCCCTCCATTTCCAGGCCCGATCCATCATTTGCAGCCCCCTCCATCATTTGCAGCCCCCTCCATCATTTGCAGCACCCCCTCCACCATTTGCAGCACCCCCTCCACCATTTGCAGCACCCCCTCCATCATTTGCAGCACCCCCTCCATTTCCAGGCCCGATCCATCATTTGCAGCCCCCTCCATGATTTCCAGGCCCAATCCATCATTGGCAGCACCCCCTCCATCATTTGCAGCCCCCTCCATCATTTGCAGCCCCCTCCATCATTTGCAGCCCCCTTCATCATTTGCAGCACCTCCTCCATCATTTCCAGGCCCGCTCCATCATTTGCAGCCCCCGCCATCATTTCCAACACCCCCCTCCATCATTTCCAGCATCCCCCTCCATCATTTCCAGCATCCCCCTCCATCATTTCCAGCATCCCCCTCCATCATTTCCAGCACCCCCCTCCATCATTTCCAGCACCCCCCTCCATCATTTCCAGCACCCCCCTCCATCATTTCCAGCACCCCCCTCCATCATTTCCAGCAACCCCCTCCATCATTTCCAGCAACCCCCTCCATCATTTCCAGCAACCCCCTCCATCATTTCCAGCAACCCCCTCCACCATTTCCAGCACCCCTCACCCATTTAATTCATTTTATAAAGAAAAAAAAAAAAAAAGTTTTTCATACTTACCTCACAAGTGATCCCCAGCAGGCACAGCTCCTCTTGTCATGGTAGACGCTGTACCATACATTGTATCATTTTCAGCAGTGAATCAGCTAGGCTGTATGGGCTGCTGAGAGTACCTGACAGGATCCCATAAAGCCTAGCAAATTCACTACTGAGACAGCTAGAGTGTATGGGCTGTAGTCAGGACCTGCAAGGAGTCCCTACATTCTAGCTACAGCCATGTCACATGACCAGTCCAGGGAGGGCGGAGGGAGAGTCGGAGCTGCGCAGCTGTCAAGGTAAGACAGCTATGCACAGCGACAGCTCAGAGAAAGCTGCTGGCCCACGTGTGCGCCTGGGGGAGCGGCCCGCATATGCCTCCCTGCCACCCGGCCCAGCTGTTACAGAACCACTCAGCACCCAGAATATGTTGTGCAGTTATATGTATATATAATAGGTTCCATGTGAGATGCATGTCCCTAATGTATTAGCAGTGTCCGCCCTCCCCCCACCTTTGTAATTCCCACTGTAAACATCTGCAGGCTCCGGCCACCTGCGGCTTTTGTAATGCATGTCTGGCCTGACGCTTGTCTATTGGCCGGCCCTCTGTATCTGTGTGATATATTCTGTGTCCTGTGAGTAAAGTGTTGTCAGACTGGAAATACATGGAGAAGCAGTGATTTTTTATATGCGCCCATGCACTCAGAGGAATTCCAGCCAGCCTCCTTCATTCAGACTCCAGCCAACGCAGAGCGGACCTCCGAAAACACGGGGTGGTACTGAAAGAGGTACCCCAGCTTGGAAGACCCCGTTACACTGGTGGCAGCCAGCGGGATTTGATACCCCTTCTGCAGGAGGAAAGGAATGAATGGAAAATAACTACCAGAAGTTAAAGATGACTACATTAAAAGATCTGGTGGAAGCCCGAGGGTAGATCGCCAGCAACAAAACAAAAGCGGATTTGATAGCAGCCATCATGGAACACGACAGTGCAGCGCCCCCCAATGTGAATGTGGAGGAGACCGAATTCCAGAGGGAGATAGAACGCCAGTCTGCTCTTTATGGCCTAAACCCTGCAGTAGAGATCATACGAGAGGTGATGGCTGATGTGCGTACTGATCTGAAGGAAAAGATGGCCGAGCGGACCAGGATAGAGCTAGCCAAGATGGAGATGGCAGAGCGGACCAAAGTGGAGCTGGCCAAGATGGAGATGGCAGAGCAGAGAGAGGAGAGTCAGCGAGCAGGGGGAGCTCTGGCCTTCGACCAGGTACCTTCAACAGTAAGCCACAAAAAGATCCAGTACAATGCCTTCCGACAGTTGGGGGAGGCAGAGGAAGACATTGATGGCTTTCTGCAGGACTTTGAGCGGCAGTGTGCCCTTCATCAAGTAAAGCCGGAGGAACGGGCTCAGATTCTGGCCAGCAAGCTGACAGGCCGGGCAGCGGATGCCTATCGCACGGTACCTGATGAGGACTGTATGGACTATGAGCGGATCAAAGAAGTGATCTTGGCCCGGTATGCGCTGACACCAGAGGCCTACCGCCAAAAGTTCCGCGGACTAATAAAACGCATAACCAATACCCACGCTGAATGGGCCTGTAAATTACGGCGGTCACTGCTACAGTGGGTACAAGGGAGCCAAGCAACCACTAAGGAGGACGTCCTCCAGCTCTTCCTGTTAGAATGATTCTTTAATGGACTAAACCCCGAGACACAGGAATGGCTTCGGGACAGGTGGCCAATGACTCTTGAGGAAGCCGCTCGTCTGGCCGATGAACATCATGATGCCAGGAGTTCTCCGGATCAAAGGTGGTCACTAGGGGCCCGCCCATGGACCTGGAGGGCCCCAAACCACCGAAGATTGTAGGGGGACCAGATAGAAACCCGGCCTACCACAGTCCCCCTGGGGCGTGATGCCACACCTGCCATCAGCTGGGCCACCTGCAAAGACAATGTCCCAACCGGACTCAGCATACTCAGTGGCGAAAGGCGGGAACAGCTACCTTCAGCCGGGCTGCTGTACACTGCTACCAAGGCTAAGCTGACCCGGCATTGGGGGCTACGATTAACCAAGGGGTGGAAGAGATGGAGGAAGTGCTGCATGAAGTAGTCCCTGTGCAGGCAGCCCGGGCAGATAATCGACAACAGCATCGACAGGTCATGTGGGTTAATGGGAAACGTATGCAGGGACCAAGATTCCGGGGCAACTTTGACCCTTGTGAAGCCTCATCTCGTCCGGGACCAAGAGAAGACGGACCGACTGCCAGGATTCACCTGAACTGGGGAGTCGGGGATGGCCTTGTTGAGGTCGACTTGATGGAGGATTTGCCTGCAGACGTCTTGCTGGGAAATGACTTGGGGCCCATGTTGTCTGCATTCTCGGTGGCCCCTCTGGCTGAGACATATCCTGTGACCACCCAGAGACAAGCTTGAGCTGCGGAGGCGGAATCACACTCAGAGGAGGCCCAGGTAAGACATCCCAGCCTTGCACATATTCCCATAGCCAGAAACATTTCTTGGGCCACCCCAGATGAATTTAAGAGGGAGTTACTTGAGGATCCTTCATTAGAGGGATATCGTGGGAAGGCACAGGAGGGGAGAGGGGTACTGGAAGGGGAACAGTTTGTATGGAAGCAGGGACTCCTCTACCGGATCACAGAGCAGCACCACACAGACGAGCCCCACTATAAAATGACAGCTGGTAGTTCCCAAGAAGTATAGGCAGGAGTTACTGCGAATCTCTCATGATATACCTTTGGCCGGGCAGTACGGCGTCAGTCGCACCAGGCATCGTCTGACACAAAACTTCTTTTGGCCGGGGGTAACCTATGATGTTCGTCAGTATTGCCAGACCTGTGACAGTTGTCAGCGCATTGGCAAGAGGGGGGAATCGATGCAAGGCCAAATTACGCCCCCTCCCCACTGTGGAAGAACCATTTAGCCGAGTAGCGGTCGATCTGATAGGGCCGTTAGCCAAACCCAGTCCGTCCGGGAAAAAGTAAATATTGACAGTGGTAGATTATGCCACACGGTATCCAGAGGTGGTTGCGTTACCTAACATACTGGCAGAGACGGTGGCGGCC